>NC_088202.1:29070290-29370290 GCF_037126465.1 Ornithodoros turicata | reverse complement strand
GCCTATCACCATTTCGGTTCCCTGGGTTTTACTATGAAAGTGGCGAAATGAATTTATACTAAAATACGATCCGTCTCTCGCTGCAGAATGTTTGTGGACAAAGCTGCCCACCTGAACGAGTCCTGGACGAAATTGGTGGAGAGCAAGTACCGGTGTGGCGTGGAGCAGGTGTCGTTTCGTGCGGACCCTGAGGCTGTTGCAGCACTCGCGAACTCTTGGGTTTTAAAAGCCACCCAAGGGCGTGTGGACTGTGTCATTCCCCCTGGAACTATCGATTCATCTGCGAAGATTGTGATGGTCTCTGCTTTCTACTTCAAGGTAATACGTATAACCTACACAGCCGAATATATATACGGTTCAAAATGAGTAATTGCAATGTTCCTTTATGGACCCAAATACGTGCATGACAAAGAACCGGTGTTATATACAGGTACCACTAGCCAGCAGAACTTTGTGCATACTACGGGCCAGCGAGTTTGTCCATTCGCGATGTATAATTTGTAAGCATTACAGTAGAAGCGGGTAGCTTCAAAGTACAAAGAAGGAGCGGTCAAGTATCCAACGTACTCTTGGGGATCGTTCTGGTCCACTTTAACTGCACACACGAACTGCACCGTTGTAGGGTGACCTTCCGCAATGAAACTCGATTAGTTTGTCGCTGAAAATGTAAAGTACAGCTTTCCAAATCCTCGCCCAATTTAGGGTCGTTGCATTGCTGATTGCTCATGACGTTTTTGTAGTACGCTGGAACAGAACTTCACCGCATGACACGAATCTAGCAAATCATCAAATTGAAAGGTATCGTCGTGTCCGGAACGTTGAAGACTGGAAGGTACGCCTCTTTGGGACGCTTTAGTCAAGGAAAAGGCCACGCACTGCTCTCTCGAGAAATCATAGTTGATAATGCTATCACAGTGTTCAATGCTTAACCATATGTGGTCATGTGCGTGTGTGTGTGCCAGGACTTACGTAGTTACAGTAATCGTCACAAAAGGGCTTATGCCTCGCGCCAATCAGGAGTGATAAGGGTTGATCTTCAACGTGGTTATGTAGTAAAATTCTACTTGCATGGTGTAATACTTAAGCGGTCCCAGACAGATCACTCTCTGCTGTGGAGGTCTGAATTGGATCTTAATGTCCATATCCGGAAATAGATGTCCGCTGAACATCTCTGGGTGATTTATGGATGGACGTCCTGGGCGTATATCCCACAGGATGTGCCGCCGCGGGCGTTTCAAGGATTTATCCGAATCAGGTCCCTCACCGGATGGAGCATTTGTTGCGAACGACAGAGAAACGCGGGATCGTGTGGCAATGCGCAAGTTCATTTCAATGATTTTCAGTGAACTGAATGTCTCAAACCAAAAGCCGTATTAAGCACAAATGTTATCTTAATGGTGAGTTAATACGCATAGTAATTGCTCCTTTCAGTGCTATTTGTGTACTGTTTGGTAGTTTGCCTGTGACTCACATGCAAACAGGACTCTCGAATTTGTGGAACCTCGCGAGACAACCAATAATTCTATCTGTCCTTCCTCAGGAAACAAATGATGTTGCCTTTCTTTGAGAGCTGTTTGGGCTTAGTGGCCTCTCTCTCCCTTTTTATTTATTTCTTTTTTCTTTGCACTCCCAAGTGCTGCACTCATTGTCCGTTGTGGGAAATGCGAGCAACAAGCAAACAATGCTAATTCGTGGCTTTACGTCGCGAGTCAAGTATGAATATGAGCGACGCCACATGGGTCGGTCTGCGGATTAATTGTGCCCTCCAGATGGTTTAAACGCGCACGAAAGTATCACGGAAACATCTACACACGGCACATCGAACAAAGAGAAGTAACAGAAAATGAAATGTGTGGTGGCCAGGATTTTAAAACAGGCAGAAAAAAAAAAAAAAACTGGCGATGTCTATCGCGAACATGTGGCTACTTCTAAACAAAAAAGTTCAGTTCACTGTAGCTACATGCAGAAGTAGCGTCCCAAACATATCCCTTGGACGAACTTGCAGGATCATATTAGCATATCCAGAAGATCCCGAAATTGCGGCCACTTAGATCTTATCCTGTAGACGTCCACCCGTCAAACAGACCACATCCGACGGACATCCCGATCTCCCAACATGTCATCGGGACATCCAGGGGACTGCTTTGTTCTGTTTGGGAATAAATTAGGCTGAATTTCAATCAATCCCAAATGTCACGTCTTGCCATTTTATAAGTCGAACGTCACATGTGCCGGCATTTGTTGAACAGGGCTACTTCGACCACCCTTTCAAAGCCATAGGAAAGAAGACGTTCTTGGCAAAGATATCGGCACCGTCAGAGGTCGACATGATAGGTGCAACGGGAGAGTTCCTGTACGCGGAACTAAATGCTCCAGCAGCAGCGAAAGTAATAGAGCTTCCGTACCGCAACAAGGACATTACTCTCCTGCTGTTCTTGCCCGACAGCCATTTATCGCTTCAAGAGTATCGGACGGCGCTCACTCCGCAGATGCTCACCGATATCATCGGAAAACTAGAGAGGTAAGATAACGAACACTTTTCAGCATACGTTTTTTTTTTTTTTTTTTTTTTCGTGTTAGGGCCAGTTCTCACTTGGCGACGTCCGACGCGGCGTCGTGAGCGGGCAGCGGATATAGACGCGCATTTCCGGAGTCGGGGGAGGAGAGACGTCGAGCCAAAAAAACTGTCATGCCGACCTTCTTTCACGATGTCGGCGAGAGCTGCCGAGAACGACAGCTGGCGACCAATGAGGTGATACAGGAAGGCCACATCTCCTGATTTTTCGTTTGGACGACGGAATGCCACTGTGGTGGGAACATGAAAATCGTGCGCGCTGACGGGGCGGCGGAAATGCGCGTCTACTTCCACCGCCCGTCGTCTCTCGTCACATCGTCTTTCATGGCGGAGAGAGGGCAGCAGGAAGGAGGGGGGGGGGCAGTATGCCTCCTAGGCCGACTTCAGGGGGAACTGTGCCGATATACGTCTAGAAAGTATTCGGAAAACCCAGGGAAAACCTCAGACAGGACAGCCGATGACAGGATTCGAACCCGTGTCACCTCACCGTCTCGGTGTGGAAAGCGATAATCTTAACCACTATGCCACGGGAGCTGGTTTTTCAGCATACGAGCACCCCAAGGCGTGGCGCATTTTAAGCACCAGATGGAGTGAAATAAGCAGAAAGGCGTAATTGGATGTTGTCCCCTCGCATTAGCTATGCGACAGAATAGCGACCTCAAACATACTAGAGAAATTCACCACCAGGGCTGTGCGGTGACTAATTACAAGGCGAAGTATCATAATAAGTAAGAAGTAAATAATTATTGGTTTTGAGAGGTGTGACGTCATCAGGTGCGCAATATGCAATGAGTCCGGCAACATTACTCCTTGAAGTCCTGAACATTACTCTATTGTAGTCTCCTCACTACAGGAGCTGCAGCACGAAGACTGTTTATTTTTAAATATTTGCGGCTAATGCTGTTCTTTCATGAATTCAGGAGATTACTTCCTATGGATACCTCCTGATGTAGCTCAAAAGTAACTGAATTACGTTTCACCTGTTAACGGAATTACATTTGGGTCTCGGTAACTTTTACAGAACTCGGTATGCTCGTACCGGTCTGCACACTTTCCTAACCAGACATTCTGAATTTTATCGTTTTCCCTCTTGGTTTGTCGAAAATGGTACCTGTACGCCTTGTACTGGTCAGTGTACACTTTGCACTGATTGTCCCGAAAAAGCTACAAGGCTGCTGTTTTCAAGGAGTCAGAAGACAGAACGATATTATTCTTTTAACACTGTGATATATCGCTACCTCTGAGGAAGGTTTAGTACCGCAAAACGGAATAGGAGCACCCAAGAGCAAAGCTGGATGGGATAGCTCCCGGGTAGGATAGCCCATTTAAAGCGAGAGGGAGAAGTTCCCTACTTCTCGAAACTTAACTAGGCATCGTCCGGGCGCACTAACTTAGTTTTCGTGCTGAGTGATACCTTCAGCATTGACCTTCCTAGAGAAGATGCATGGAAACAATACATTAAATAATAGGGATGGACCAACCGAATTCGGAAATCCTCGAATCCTATAGGCAGGGATTCGAGATTCGCGAATCCGAATCCGAGTGGCGAAACGGCGAATGCAATCTTTCGAATCTTTAAGCTTTTTTTTAATGAAATGATTCGAAAGATTCGAGTTTCGTAAGATTCGAGGATTCGCAGAACCTTCCTTGGATTCGGATTCGTGAAATTCTGGATTCGTCCCATCTCTATTAAATAACATCATTACCTGAGTGCAGAAGCATAAAAAGAAGAAGAAGAAGAACTGGAGAAAACATGTTTAAAACATCCCACTTCGGCGGAATGTTCAAGACGGGAGCAGACTTAATGTGTATATGTTCTCGGATCGGCTTGGACACCGTGATGTTGCGTTGGCTGTTTAATTCTATAGTGTTTGTGCTAGTATTTTTTAAGAATTAATGACAAAGTAAGACTGATGTGTTATGAGCCTTAAGGGTATAGAACGGTGATTACGTACAGCAAGCTTAGAAATAGCTTAGAGCTTAGTCTTAGCAAGCTCAGACAAATGGACCGTCGTTGTATTCTTTAATTATGTGTGACGAAGCCCTGATAAAAATACCATGAAAAGATACGGGCTTCAGCTGCGTACATAGTGTAAGTCTGTAAGACGAAGTGAGTGTAAAAACATTTTCGATATTCTAAAGTAGAGCAACTATTGTTCGCTTTGCCTTCTTCGAACATGTTTGCCGCACATCTGTAATATAACACCGTGAATTCGTTGAATTCGGTCAATAAAAATATTTTCAGGTGAGCATTCGTCTATCTTTGCATAGTCATAGGATATAACAGCGCGATGGGAGAGAGGGGTGTCATGCCGGCGGGGTCAGCGACTCTGTGAGTGATCGCTTATGGTGGCAGTTGGGCAACACATGAAAACCTCATCTCATCCGTCAACAGTACAAGCAGACGGAAAACAATTTGGCTTTAGGATTCACGGGCATGTTGAGCGCAACACTGTCATCGCAGAAAAACAGTTCTGTGTTCGAAATATTCTGACGGGAAGATTATTAAATGCACATACGCGCTATGTGCATTGAATTGCCTTAAATGCGCATCACCTCAAGCTCAAGTTCAACGTGAAATAATATATCCTGGCTACGTGCGGGAACACATCCACCATCTTTATACGCATTCGGGGGGGGGGGGGGGGCAACGAGATGATACGGTGAGGTGTTACTTAGTAGATAAGGGCACATAGTAACGGGAAAGCAGCGGGATAGTAGTTAGTTTTATTTGACAGCGGTAGGGATATCGCGTTAGTTTTCAAATTTGCGCTACGTAGTGTTGCGCTACTTGTTGGTGGAGTAGCGGGTTCCGTTAGTTCGTTTTGGTAACGCCGTTGCTGAAACAACGGGATGGAGTTCAAACGCCGCCTGGGATTAAAGTTGGAGATGAACGAATAACGGAAAGCTGAATGAAAGCGACGGATGGACAACTGATACTGGTTATCATAGGTCATAGTCTATATGGAGTATCGATGTTACTCGCCAAGTCCGTTATGTGTGCGTGAGTCGTGTGGTATTCTCAATGCCAAACTAAACGCCAAATTCAAGCTCCATCCGTCCTAGTAATTGTAAAGTAGATGGAAGGTATGGGAATGATCTACACAAAAGGCATCATTCCCTTGAGTTTGAGGAAGCACAGGAAGAAGACAGGTAAACAGAACGGAGTGTCCTGTCCACTTCGTTTACGTACCTGTCTTCCTCCGTGTACTCAAGCTCCAAGAACTAGCCCTTTTTCATGTATACATTAGCCGTCTTGCCTTGTTCTGCTTTGCTCATCGGGAGTATATATTTTAGGAAGCAGGTGTATGTAGAGCTGCCCGTAATGACCCTGACGCAAGAAGTTATCCTCAACCGGTCACTCGTCAAGACCGGAGTAAAGCACGCATTCATGGACGGCGCAGACTTCACCGTCGCCGCTCCCTCAGGTGGACTGCGTCTCACCGATGTCTTGCACAGGGTACGTAGCTTCAATAATGAGCAAATGATCACATGGTCATGGGTATCCCCAGGGTACGCCTAGCTAGAGAATGGTGTTCAGTGCGCACGGTTGAGCTATAGACGAACGTTTATTTGAAAAAACGCCCTCTCACATACCTATACTTGCCATTGCGTACTTTCTTTTCACGGCGAAATTCATCGTTGACCTTTAAATCTTGCCAGGCTACCTTCGTATTGGCGGAGAGCCCCGATGCCACAGCGACGCAGCCTCTGTCGCCTGCTCCGCTGGAATTCTTACTGTGTCGACCTTTCCTGTTTGTGCTACAGCGAGCACGCGACCGCTATATCTTACTCCTTGGCGCGGTCAAGAGCATTCCAGTGGCCGCTACCTCCAACCAGGCTGCGACAACCAGCCAATGAAATTTTGTAAAACGTATACTGCAGCTCGTGCCGGCATACGCGTGAAGACCGCGTAATTGCTTCCTATTCTTTCAGATGTTTGGAATGTATTCTCAAACGGACGATTAAAATTACATATGATGTATGTATTCATCACGCACAAACGGTGTTAGTGTCGAAACACTTACCCAAATAAAGCTCAAACTATAGTTATGCTATCGCCCGTGTGGTTCGTAGTAAAACGGTCGTAGCAATCGTGCAGGAAGGTTACTATTTCAAGCAACTCCTGGAAACTGTGGTGACGCCCAGGAATATAACCTGGGTCTTCTGATTTCCGGTCAGATATGCTACTGCTATACCGACCATTTGTTGTCCATTGTTTTCTGGCCGGAAATGAGAAGGCCGAAGTTCAATTCCTGGCGTCAGCACTTTTTCCCTGAGTTGGTCGAATTCGAGGCTTTTTTTATTTATGTTGTTAGGCCGAGAGTGAAGGAGACCGGAGGCGTGAGGCGGGACTAGGCTGTTTACTGGCGAAGAGCTGGGAAAAAGAATGAGAATGACTGGGTGGCTGGTGCAGAAGGGCGTGGGCAACACGCGCCTGGTGACATCATCGTCGGCTACGCACAGGCCGCTACAAGCCCCCCCCACCCCCCCCCACCCGCTGGATCGAAGGCCGCGACGGCACGAGTCGCACTGAAAGCGGGCCGGACTCCCAGCGGACCCTTCTCGGCGAAGGTGCTGCAGGTGAAGGTGCTGAAGGTTTTGGCAGGGGCATGCGTGACGGTGGAGCCGAGGCGTCCGGCAGGAGGAAGGCCGGCTTCACCCTGTCGATGGATACAACCTCTCGGCGGTTCGGCAGTTGGATGGTCACAGTCTTGCCTTGGCGGGCGTGGACGAAGTACGGGCCGTCGTACGGAGGCTGGAGAGGTCTACGGGTGGCGTCGTGGCGCAAGGAGATGTGGGTGGACGTGGCCAGTTCTTGGTGGATGAAGGTTGGGGGTGACGATGAGCGAGTTGGGGGCGGACGGAGATTCGCACAGTAGGCCTGCAGGCGAGCAGCGAATAGCAAGGGGTCCGGGGCTGGCTGCTGTGACTTGCCGCTGTCGAAAAACTGTCCCGGAAGTCGTAGGGGCGTCGCAAAGACGAGACTTGCGGGTGAAACAGGAAAGTTGGACCTGATGGCCACTCGGATGCCCAAAAGTGCAAAGGGTAGACGCTCCACCCAGCGGCCAGTGGGGTCAGTGCGAAGCGCATTCTTCAGTTCAATGAAGACGTTCGACTATGCCATTAGCACTGGGATGGTAGGCCGTCGTCTGTAGGTGGCGAGCGCCCAGGAAGGCGGCATACGTCGGCGAAAAGGTGGGACGTAAACTGCCTGCCTCTATCGGTGGTGATAACCACTGGAGTCCCAAAGCGAGCGACCCACGAGTGGAGGAACGTGTCGTGTGGACGACGGTGTCGGCGATAATGTCTTGGGTCTGTTCGGCCTCGGGCCAGTGCGTGAAACGATCGATGCAAGTGACGCATGAGTGAGGTATGCACAGCCCTTAGAAGGTGGAAGGGGTCCAACAAGGTCGAGATGTACATGGCGAAAACGTCCGTCGGGCTCCGGGAACTGCGATGGCGGTGAGATTGTGTGACGCTGAACCTTGGAGCGCTGGCAAGCCACGCATGGCCGGGCCCACTGACTGATGTCCCGGTTCATGCCAGGCCACACAAAACGTGAGGCAATGAGCCGCTGTGTGGTCTTGATGCTCGGGTGCTGAAGAGAGTGACAAAGTCAAAAAGTGAGAGTGTCAAAAACGCGGCGTCGAAAGGCTTGAGGAATGAGAGGTCGTGGGGTTTCCGTGGCTGCGTCCCAGAGCAAGGCATGCGGAGAATCAGCGGTCGGCACGCGCTTGATGTCGAGAGAGTGCGAAGAAAGCAGGAGCTCTTGAATCTCGGCGTCGGACTCTTGCGCTTCTGCCAATGCCGAGTAATCAATCGAGGCGGGAAATCCATCGGTGATCGCTGCGATCGGCGCTCGTGAGAGGGCGTAGGCGACGATGTAGTCGGTGCCTGAGAGATGGCAAACGTCGGTGGTGAATTCGGCAATGAATGAGGGGTGACGTAATTCGCGCAGCGAGTGGCTCTTTGCTCCGGATGAGATGGCGAATGTCAGGGGCTTGTGATCTGTGTAGACTGTGAAGTGGCGTCCCTCCAGAAAATGACGGAAGTGCTTGATGGAAAGATATACCGCGAGCAGCTCCCGACCAAAGGTGCTATATCGGGTTTCCGCGGGTTTGAGCGGCTTAGAAAAGAACCCGAGTGGCTGAAGCTAGCCGTCAGGCGTGACCTGATGTAGGGCTGATCCAACGGCCTCTGATGACGCATCGACGAGTAGGGCGGTTGGTGCGTTGGAAATGGGATGGGCCAGTAAGGCAGAGTCTGCGATAGCCTTCTTTATGTCCGCGAAAGACTTCTCTGTTGTGGGTGTCCACGAAATAGATTGCGAGGGTCCGCCAGGGCCAGCGAGTAGAGCAAACGTAGGGTGAATGAGCTGGGCGCAATGTGGGTCAAACCAGCGGTAGAAATTGACTAGCCCCAGGAACTCGCGAAGCTTACGGCGTGTAGCGCGGCGAGGAAAGCTGTCTATAGCTTCGACCTTCTGCTGGAGGGGTGTAACGCTGGTGGCGTCGATGCTGTGACCCAGAAATGTGATGGACGCCACGCCAAGCTCGCACTTAGCGGGATTGATCACCACGCCGTATTCGTGGAGGCGGTGAAAGAGCTGTCGCAGGTGGTCTTCGTGCTCCTCGGGCGTGGTGCTGGCAACGAGGATATCGACCAAGTAGACGAAACAGAAGTGGAGTCCGCGCGTCACCTCGTCTATAAATCTCTGAAACGTCTGGGCTGCATTGCGCAAGCCGAACGGCATATGGATGTATTCAAATAAGCCGAACTGCCGAATGAGCCGTAATTGCTGTCTTCGGAATGTCGGCGGGCTCTACCGGGATCTGGTGGTAGGCTGAGGTCGATTTTCGAAGATACCTTGGTGCTATGTAGGTTAGCAGTAAAGTCGCAGATGTGCGGGATCGGATATCGGTCCGGAATTGTCACGGCGTTCAGGGCGCGATAATTGCTGCAGGGCGCCAATCCCCCGGGTCCTTCTTAGGAACCATGTGAAGTGCCGAGGACCAGGGGCTGCTGGAAGGCCGGATGTACCCGAGGGGGAAAAGATGTTCGAGCTCGCGGCGAGCAACGGCGGGCCGCTCAGGCGGGACTCTACGTGGTCTTGTATGAACAGGTGGCCCCTTGGTGAGAATGTGATTCGTGATTGTATGCTTCGGAGGAGTGTCGGTCGGCGGCAGTCTGATGACATCGGGGAATTCATTGAGAATATCACGGAAGCGAGCAGGAGCGGAGGGCCTGGCGAGGCCCTCCGAGAGTGAAGGAGACCGGAGGCCTAAGGCAGGACTAGGCTGCTTACTGGCAAACAGCTGGGAAAAAGAATGAGAATGACTGGGTGGCTGGTGCAGAAGAGCGTGGGCGTGGGCAACACGTGCCTGGTGACATCTTCATCGTCGGCTACGCACGGTGCCGCTACAATGTCAATACCTCACGTGCCCTCAGGGGGGCCTTGTGTGAGGGGGGAGGTTACATCAACAAATATACACAACAGGAGAAGCAGTTAAACACAAGTTAAACACATACGAAAAAAAACAATATTGTGAAACCATTTTGAGTTAAAAATATGAGGTGATGATCGGGAAATTATACACCACAACTGGCAGCTAGCTGGCTGCGAAAAACTGAAAAGTCGGAGTTGGCTACGATAGACTGGGGGAGGTTGCTCCAATCAATGATGGTTTTGGGGAAGAAGGAAAATTAGAAATGGGATGTACGACATGGAATGTGGTCGATTTTATGGGCATGATGGATACTAGAGGAGATGTAGTGGGTCTGGTCGGATGGTTGTGGGTGTAGCGGAATTGATGAAATAAACACAGACAATAGTATTTCCTACGGTGTACAAGAGGAGGAAGACTGATAGAGGCCTTTAATGATGTAATACTGGACGGAATAGTCTGATAAAATAAAGCGAGCTGCCCGGTTTTGTATGGATTCTAGAAGGCCCACAAGTCTTGACTGATAACATAGAAATCTTATGGAGAGAGGCTAGAAGGAAATGCGGGGAGGAGGATCGGAGGAGAGCAAAGAACTTGAACGGGGCTCTTCCCTCTCTCAGTGTATGCGCTCGGAGGCAGCCATATTGAATCAGCCGAGGAAACGTCGCGTATTTCTAGCCCGTGAAAGCAGCCACAGTTCCGAAACCTGTTGCAACACTTGCTCGGTTGCCCCTCTGCTTCCGTCGGCTACGTATTTTGCCAGTGTCCGCCCCTATCCAAGGCTTGCAGTCAAGGCTGGTTGAGGCAGCGGCGGAGACAGCGTCCCCATGTGGCGTCCGTGTCGTGTCTTTGTTTCTTCGTGTGTGTATGTATGTGTTTTCACATATCTTGCGGTTTCATGGGTTCTGGCTGTGTGTTACTTTTCCAAAACAATTTTTGGCGTTATGTTTGCTGTATGCTTACTGGATTCCTTTGTTTGCATGCGCCGCGGCAACAATAGCTGATTCAATATGGCGCTCCCCTCGCCCGTACGTCCCAGTTTTGGAGGTTTCCTTCTAGCATACTCCTCAAGATTTCTATGACTGATAAGCATCCCAGATGCTACATGCATATTCCAACTTCGGCCTGACTAGTGTTTGGTATGCAAGACGTGTCACCTCAGGTGGTGCAAGTCTAATGTGGCGACGGATGAAACCAAGTTCCCAATTTTTCATCGCCAACAATGGTATGAATATGATCTGACCAAGAGAGGTTTGCGGAGAAATGAAGCCCCATGTACTTGTATCAGACTCACGGATGACATCCTGGCCTATGTGATATTGATGTGTTAGTGGTGACCTAGAGCGCGAAAAGGAAATATAAGAACACCTGGAATCATTAAGAGGAAGACACAAGTAACAAGTAAGACCTCAAGTAAGCTTACTTATTTCTGTCGTCCATATTTGCGACTTGCCTCGGCTAATTCCCGTTGTTTTCGTAGGAGGGTTACTGTTGTTCTTTTACAATGGGTGGTAGCTTGACCCATCCAGCTAAGCGTGTCTCAGGAAGATGTGTGTGTGTGTGTGTGGGCGTGTGATCTACTCCTAGTGACGGGACTGTGTGGCCGCTTGATGGCGGCACTGCTCTTGTCGATGCAAGGACGGCTAGAAAGGAGCATAGACTTTCTTTCTAGCTGTCATAGTAGACTCGGCCCTATACGACGACACCTAGATGTGTGCTATAGACCGCCATCCTTATGTAGGTGGCACTGCACAATACCTATAGTCGCGTTCAACTTAAGAAGGAAATGAAATCTAGTCCGTCAACTCAAAATATTACTGTGCCACAGATAGGAGGGCTGGACACAGAGAGGCCACCCTCCCTCCTTGCGCCAGATAATGTAATTCATCGTACTCACTCTGCTTCCATATCGGCTCTTAAAACTGGCACATGACACTAAGATGCTGCTGAAAGTGCGCTCCCCTATTGATGGCACATGGTGGCGCTTCTCCTTAACTCCAACGGCGTATATAGTTGACGAACTAGATTTCTTTGCGTTCTTAAAGGACGGCAAAGGGAAAATAATACCTTGGCCACACGGCAAACTTATAATAGTAATAATGGTGTCGTGATGTTACACGTAAGGTTTGTCTGCCGACTGTGGCGACATGCTGCCCGTGCCGTCTTTTGACGTGCCGTGGGTTCTTTTGACGTGCTCCGGAAATCTCCGTGCTGGAAGCAATGTTTACGCCGCTACATTGCTGCAAAGCTGTTTATCTCATATTGCGGTGTGTACAAAAAAAAGTGCGGAATTCGACTGAGATTCACGTATATTCGTTGAAATTCCGACATAATCGCGATATAAAATTCGGCCACGGAGCGCTCTGAGACCCTGGTGAACGTCGCCGCGCCGTCGTAGCAGCTACGGAAGTGACGCATATTGTTCGTTCTATTCGTTCTCCTGGCGTTGATTTCTCGGTTGCTTTGTGATCGGAGGTTGATTTTCGCGACAACAAAATTGTACACTGCAAGTGAACTGTTTACTTACTGTACTATTGCGTGTTGCCGACTTCCTTTTGGCAACGCGAGTATTTCTTGAACGAACGACACACTGATGCACAGCTCAGACACGGAGTCAAACATTAGCTGACGTTTATTAGAAAGATAACCCTATGGAGGCTGGCCCCCAAATCCTTAAAGGGACAGTCCGGGAAAACCGGAAGTTGATTTTTTCCGACTGCCACTGGGGCTTACATGCTGGGTGGAAAGTTTCAGCTCACAAAATGGCGTGGTTTTCGAGATATCGAATAAAAAATGCTCCTCCGAAGACATCCGGTTTCGTTTTTCTCCCTCGCATACTCCTTGCCCCAAGGATCCTCTATGTACGTCAGCCGTCACGTGAGCATGACGTCCCCAATGGACAAAGTGGAGCGGAGGACTGCGCCGTTGCTGGGAATGCAGAGAGGTGTTCTTGTCTATGAGTGTACTGAACAGAAGGCTACGTCGTGATACCTGTGTTTACATTGACGCTGCTCTGCATTTTAGTCTACATAACGCGTGATTGCTACTCTAAAACATCATAATGGACAAATGCTTGGCACGCAACAATCAACTATCGCGCAAACAGGCATGCGCAAGTCACGTGCGGCATTGCTCTTATGCACGTCACGCGAGAGCTCGCTGCGGCCTTTACTCAGGACCAACTGCGGCATAGAAAAAAGTCGATTATAAATCGTGCGATACGATTTCTTCTGAAATATGGTGCACAGTTGTTGTGAGGAGTATTAGAAATCATAAGGCGGTGTTTCCCAGACCTATGTTTTCGACCGGACTGTCACTTTAAGAAGGAAGGTGACCTCATTCTCTCTGTGAGAGACTTGCTGCCTTACTTTTCGTTCGGCCAGTATGTTTCACAACCAACGCGCTCTACTAGCCTGTCGTTGTTTCCGTGGTCCAATTGATCATGGTGCTTGACTTTTAATCGAGAGTTGCGTAGTTGAAATTCCGCCGTTGTCTGGCTTTTTCGATGACTGTCATATTGCAATTGTTTCCGAAATACGGGAAACTTATTCTCGCCGCGAATCCATCTAGGCCTTCTTGGAGACAGGTGAAACAAGTAGTGTACTGCACAGTTTGTTGACGAATGCTTCGAAATTCAATTCCGGATGTTTACATTATCCTTCGCTTGTTAACGAAGTACAGCGGGCTTCTGTATTTTCACGGAAACGGAAGGCACAGATCTCCACCATCACTTCACGTTTCTCCCTAAGTCTGATTCCCGCTGCGGATAAAAAAAAAATAGGAATCAATCTCTCATCAGAGATGTCGCCGGCAGACTTCCATGGAGGAGGAGGAGTGTCGTTGGGAGGAGCCCGAGAGGTCTGCCTGCCTGATTAGGCGGCATGTTTCTCGGGAAGGGAAAGGTGGTGGAGAGGAGGAGAGGGTGAAGTGGAAGACCGAGCGGAATCCGCTCGGGGGGAGGATAGCTGCGTCCATGGGCCGACTTCAGGGGAACTGTGCCGGCATACGCCTATTACACATCTGAGGGAAACCCAGGAAAAACCCCAGACGGCACAGCCGGCCCGCGGATTCGAACCGCGGACCTCCCAGTCTCCAAGCGCACGCGTTACCGCTGCGCCACCGGAGCTTCCATAAAACCTCCGAGTCGAGCATTTTGAGGCGTTGTTCGGAATTCGCTGTATTTATCCGGTTCATCCGGCAGCCGCCCATGGAGCTCGAGGAACATCTGACGTCACACGCTCCCCAGCTTCTCCCGCAATGCTTTGCGACAGCAGGCGGGCTTCGTCGGCGATCGTGTCGGGCGAGCAGCCCGGCGGGCTGCTAATCGTCAAAAATATGCTCATCGTACACCATGCTCACAAAATACTGGTGGCATCATAATTCTACGGAAAATTTAGACCTTGTTCGGACCTTTTCTTGTAACTGACAAACTTCGCTTCCTCTGTCC
The DNA here is from genome assembly GCF_037126465.1 of Ornithodoros turicata. Lineage (NCBI taxonomy): Eukaryota > Metazoa > Arthropoda > Arachnida > Ixodida > Argasidae > Ornithodoros > Ornithodoros turicata. The sequence continues at coordinate 29,355,820 of NC_088202.1, read as the reverse complement.
TTTAAGTTGAATACGACTACAAAGGCATACACGACTCTGGCTACTCAACTGCTTGCGCGCTGCTTACAATGCGCACAAGCGGCGCCAGGCGTGAACGGCGGGGTTACTGCGCTGTACTACGATTTCTTGGCGTTGCTGTCTCCATTGTTACAAGGAGCATGCGCAGTGCAGCAAGAGGAGTGATGTGCGAGAAGGAAGGCTGCGCTGGCAGAGCGCAACATGTTTTGGAAATATGTGGCCGGGACTCATTGGGTTGACCATCTGTCCCTTGTCTTACTAGCAATTCCCTCTGCCCCTGAAGCACGACCTCGCATGCTCTGCTGCAGAGTTGGTTTTCGGCACCACCTCGTGTTTGCCCGCTATCGTCTCCTGGACGACCCGAGCAGCCTGTGCCCCCTCCGGATTATGTCGACGACTTCCGACGCTTCTTCCATCAGCTTGCTAAGACACCTCCACGCCAGTCCGCCTCCGTCCCGGTTTTCGTTCTTCAAGATCTCAAGTCCTGCACGCATGCCTTCCTGCATCGTGACTCCGTTCGCCGTCCCCTGGCCTCTCACTACGACGGCCCCTTTTGTGTGCTGTTCCGGTCCGACAAGACCATTGCCCTCGACGTTTTGAGGCACAACAAGTCGGTCTCGTTGGACCGCGTGAAGCAAACTTACGTGGAGCCCGACCCTCTTGCACCACTTCCTAGCTGCCCGCGGTACAACCCCTGCAGCCGGCGCCTTCGCACTGCCTGCTGGGTGAGCCCACTCAACCTGTCTTCCACTCCCGTCTCACACAGAGAAAAATAACCGTTCAAGAAATACACTTTAAAAGTTGTTCGGCTTGTCCATGTTTTTCACCTTGAAAAGCTTCTTCAACAGTAGGGCGCCAGGAGATCCTTCGCCATTCTTTCGTTTCCGAAGATAGAAAAGGTCCAAAAAAGGGTTCTTGCACTACGAAGAACTCTCGAATAACGGTTATTTTTCTGTGTGCAGACTGTCGAAGGGGAAGGGGAGCCTTGTAGCGATGTGCACCATCTCCGGAGTAGTAGGGCGCTGTTACGCACAACGATGTCCTTTTTCTAGTCCAAGATGGCGTATTCTAATCCAATTCTAAGCCAAAATCCAATTCTAAGCCAACACAATCCACTTGTAATGCGACACAAGCCAAATCCAAGGCCATCTGATTGGACGCCATTAGCTCCACCCACTTCACCTTGATTGGTCCACGCCCAGCCTACTGATCATTGATTGGTCAATCGTAGTTCTGCTCCTTTATGTTAATTAGTTGGCTTGGCTCCGCCCACTTCACGGTGATTGGCGCATGCTAAGCCTACTGATCGTGGATTGGTCAATCGTAGCTCCACCCCTTTATGCTAATCACTTGGCTTTGCCCACTTCACGATGATTGGCCCATGCCTGCTGATTGGTTCACCATAGCTCCGCCCCTTTATGCTAATTACTTGGCTCCACCCACTTCACACTGATTGGCAGAGGCTGATCACTGAGCTCTGCCCCTAATTAACCGGCTCCACTGATTGGTCCATTCTAAGCCCTCTGATTGGCCACTACCGATTGGCCCATTCTAAGCCCACTGATTGGCCAGCTGAACATAGCCTTCACCAGCGCCCTGGCCGTCGTTCTAGACCTACTGAACATAGCCTGCACTAGCGAGGCAGCGGCTTCACTGCGGCTCTATCTCATATGCCCAAACTTACCTCGTGGCGTGCAACTTGCCACCCATTTCATGCTGATTGGTCCTACCGATCCAGACTTCTAATCCGGTCCACGCTAAGCCTACTGATCAATCTCCCAGCGCTCTGATTGGCCGCTACAGATTGGCCCGGCCCGCTGAACATAGCCTTCACTAGCGCAGCCGCAACTCCACTGTGGCTCTATCTCAGATATCTAAACTTACATTTATACTAGGTCTGCCTACTTCATGCTGATTGGTCCATTCCAAGCCTACTGACTTCTAAGCCAAACCACGCTAAGCCTACTGACTGGCCCTTCAAACCGAAGCCTACCGATGGCTGGCTCCGGTTGGTCCACGATAAGCCTACTGAACAGTGATTGGCTAGCCTGAATTTGTCGGGACCAGGCAGCCGCTTCAGACAAGACACACGACAATTATTGATTTCAACCTTTATTTGGTACAACAGCCTCCTGGTCCAGCTGTGGGTTGGTTCAGCTGCATCTCTTGCGCTCGTTGGTCACTCAGCTCCCTCGGTAGATGCCCTCTGGCTCGTCTATCTGCAAGTGCTCTTTGGCCCATCTGACTACAAGCCTCTCATTGGTCACTTATGTGTAGAGCTCCCTAACAGGCTAGAACTGCACTTCCACTGATCGCTAGACCCGACTGCTACTCCCTCTAATCTCTACATGAGATAACATAGGTTTAACTGTGGGATATTGGAACTTTTACCATAAGATAGGTTTAGCGAGGGCTGGTGGGCTCCAACTGCTATCGACCCATGCCTCCATCCGCGGCTGCTCACTGGTTCTCACAATGAAACTTTTTCACATGCTCTGACGGCGCCAAAGAAGGTTCCCTACACATACAACAGATGGCGCCGGTTGTATGCCCTCTTTGCAAAGATGGACAGCCGCGACGCGAGTGTTGATAATGTCCACTCTAACCGCATTGGTCATTCCTTTTTATCCGACTGGTTCATACTTCTAGCAAGAGAGCCAGCATTAGAAGCCAAATCTGCTGCTGAACATTACAAAACATGAATAAAACGGCTTACATCAATATGTTCAGTGCCGCCATCTGAAATCAGCCGCCTTCATGCTATCCATGCCCCTCATAGCCACGGTTGCCTCGCGGTGCTAACGGTAAATTAAAAAAAAACGTTCAGGGTACGATGAACACATCTTAAAACACTCTCTACCCATCTCTCCATAGAACACGAGTAAAGTGGGCTTAACCACGTTGTATGCATGATCAGGGGGAAGCCCACTTCTGGGAACAAGCTTTCGTTTTTGTGATAGTGTGCTTTTGCACTTCAACATCAAAATTTAGTTCAGTGTTTGTCAAGCAGAATGGAGAGGGAGGAACCTAAATAATGCTATAGAGTGAAGCGCGTTCATTCTTAAAAGCTGAAGAACGGATTTTGTCGCAGATAGTGTGCTTCAACAAAACAAAACAAAAAATGTTTCAATGTTGAATAAGCAGAACGAAAAAAAAAAGCATCGTGATGCCAAGCAGTGAAACCCACTAGTTCTGCACACGTTCGTACTAAAAAGCTCAGCAGGAAGACGAAACGTGATTGAGAAATGATGCTGTGCAGAGAAGCTCGTTTTAGAGAAAAACGATTTCAATGTCGATTGAGCAGATCATCAAGAAACCCTGTAGAGCTGCACCTGCAAGGAAGCTTAGGATCGTTTGTTTTTAGACGGTGTGCGTTCAACACAAGAAACTAATTAAATCAAGCAGAATGGCGAAGCATAGTAATGGTGAAGCTCAAGATTGTTTCTCTCACTGACGCTCCAACGCTTATTAAACAAAGTGATCGAGTAGACACATAGTGGTTGGTGCTGCGCAGTGAAAGTTCGCACGTACTCAATATTAAAAAGAAGACTCAACCCAAGCTGAGTAGCAAGAAACACCATTTCAGATTGGTTTCAGAGCTCTCACGGAGGTATTCTGTGCAAGCGTATCCAGCGTATATTTCACGCGACACACCTAGCACGCGTTCCTTCAAAACAGTACGCAAGAGCAATATTAGACAGTAAGAAGTACTATTAGAGATATAAGTCCAGGGTGATCACACAGATTCAAAATGAACGAAGTTCATCACATTATAAGCAAGTGCACCTCAGAATAAATGTGTTCACTTTAAAAGTATCACAGTTACAAATATGACAGGTTTTACACCACATAGATTCACCGCGCGTCACGAGCACCATACAGCACGCAATATCTGAAACGCGTGGACAGCTCACGCGATTTTAGCCCGCCCATTTTTCACCTGAGAGGCATGCACACACCGTTATCACGTAGCTATGTATACACACACACACAATACAATTTTGAATGCGTAATCTGCGTATGATCGCGACGCACGGGCTCAACATGCGCCGATATAGACACATCAAACTATCGCGCACCTTCCAGGTTTACAAATCTGCATCACGCCGCAAACGTAGCCAGCGTATATTTCACGCGACACACCTCCGCGTTCGCACGAGCACTACTGAACAGTATGAAGCACCATTAGAAATATAAATTTAGGATGATCACACAAAAACGCACTCAATCTTCGCGGACTCGACCCAAGCTGAGTTTAAAGAAACACAATTTCACATTGCTCTCCCAGAACATTACGTAGCACAAATATAGCCAGAGCATGCAACCCACCTCGCACGCAGAGCACCACTGGAAGCACCATTACAAATATTAGGATGGTCGCTTTATGTACAAGTTCATATCGGGAAAAAAAATGTGCTCACCTTCGCAGACGGGTACATAGATTCACGAGCACCATGCAGCAATATCAGAAATACGAATTTCCGACGGCGCGCGGGCAGCTTGCGCGACTTTAGCCTGCCCATGTCCGCGTATATTGCGGTTTTTTCACAGTGTGCGTTTAACATAAGAAATTAACTAAATCAAGCAGAATGATAGAGCACAGTGATGCTATGTGATAAGGCTCTCACTGACGCTCCAACGCTTATAAAACAATGCTATGCACTGAAGCTTCGCACGTACTCAATGTTAAAAAGAACCCTGAACACAAGCTGAGTATGAAGACACACAATTTCACATTGCTCTCCCAGAACATTACGTGCAAACATAGCCGGCGCACGCAACCCACCTCCCACGCAGAGCACCACTGGAAGCACCATTAGAAACATAAATTTAGGATAATCACACGGCATCGCATTATGAACAAGTTCATCTCATAAAAAAATGGGCTTACCTCATCACACCGGTATGACGCACGTAGATTCTTGTTTCGCGACGCGCTACAGCAGGGTAGGGAAACACGGGCGCGTGGACAGCTCACACGATTTCAGCCTGCCCGCGCACACAGGCTTAACATGCGCCGAAATGTTGCGCACCTTCCAGGCACCCACATGTCGACCACTTACCGTGCCAGCCGCACGAAAAACGAGATAGCCGAATAGGCGCGTAATATACCTCTCCGGTTGGGACCATCTGTTTTATATCAATGCTCGCTCGTTTCCGCAAGGTCGCAAGTCCGAGAAATTGGAAAGTCACCTTGAAGATGTGTTCGAGCCATCTGTTTTATATCAAAACGCACTTCTACCCGTCATGGCGGACCCTGTCGGAAAAAATGTTCCGTCAACGTGATGTAAATAGGCTTTCTCCGAGAAACTGGGTCACCTCGTAAATCATGTTTTCCGAGGCCGCGCGTATTACAACCAAAAAGTAAGCAGTGATCACACCACGCTATGCGAAGAAAAAAATATCCCTATGAGCCCATGTCACCACCTGCTCATTGCCGAAACAAGCACCAAAAACAAAGGGTTCGCTTATGCAGTTTCCAAGAAGTTCCAAATGTCCTTCGCGCGCGCATCGGGCCGTTCCTGCGTGATTGTGTAAACAAAATCGCGCCACCCTCCAAGGGCGCATTTGAGTTCCGACCGAAGCGCGCAACGGGGAAGACGAGGAAAGTTCTCATTTTCAGTTCATTCGGTGTGCGTAGAAACTGAATTCGGTGTGCGTAGAAGTCGTCTGTTTTCGAAAAGCTGGCTAAAACGGGTGATGGGAGCATTGTTCCGGAGAACGAAAAGTTGGACGTGTTGGACTTACGCAAGGTCGACACGGGGAGGGGTAGTTTCATTTTAAATCGAACAACGTGTGAAGGTCGTATTTTTTAATTCGTCCAGAAAAAAATAATGTTTGAGGACAGTTCAAACGACGCAAATCGCGCCACGTGCGACGCTCGTGCGTGGAGTAGTTGCCGCGTATGAGAGGGGGAAAGTCTGAGGCTGCTTGAGCACGCTTTCTTCTGGACCGACTTTGACGGGATCTAGCACCGCTAATTTTATCTCTAGGAACTGGATGTTTTTTGTGATTATAGGCTACACCATAGACATTGTCGACAGTCACCCACAGAACTCTGAGAGCCACAGATTTTCTGTTAAAAAACGCCAAACTTGGCGTAAACGTTCAAAAAGGCCAAACTTTGTTAACAATTTTCTTCATGACCGAACGTCTGAGAAGATCGAGCTTAGTGCCATTCGATAGGACATTGAAAGTGCTTTCGTGCTGTATAGAATTCATTTTTCTCGGCCCAGTTGTTTCTGTGTTATTAGCTTGAGAATCACACATGGTAGGCGAAAATTGCCAATGTTGCATCTCAATTTTCTCAAAAATGCCATCTTCGATTTCCTTGATTATTTTTCAAAAGGTGGCGTCATGTCTCTACCTTAAACGCCAAGTGAGACAATCTTTTATTTTTGCCTGAGGGACGCGCACCGACTTTTTTTGTCAGGCAGGGTGCACGAGGCTGCGGCTTTGCGCGCCCCACCCACGAGCACGCGACCTTCAACCTCTTCTTTGCTACATGTTTCCCGTTGACGGAGAAATCAATGACCACACTGCGTGAGCTTGTTGTAGTAATAATAATTGGGTGTTTACGTCGCGAGACAACTGAGGCTTGTTGTAGTGTCCCCAGAGCATCACTTTACGTTTACCCAATGGTCTCTCAGTTCCGTCAGGCTCATTCAAACCATGGGAGACTACATGAGTTGCCTGTGCGCCCTTGACGAGAAGCCCCAGTTCGACGAACATACCGACAAAGCAGTGAGAAGAAACGAAGCGCTTCGTAGAGATCTTTATCCATTGGTAACATCTTAGCTTTTGTTTCAGGTTGCCGCCAGTCCCTCAGGCAGTGTGAAAGGCACATTCTTTTCATTGGTAAAAGAACGAAAAACGGAAGTTTCGAACAACGTAAAATGTGCCCATTGCGAGATCCCTGCAGGTGGTGGCTGCCACCATTAAATTAGCATCATCCGATAGCTTTACACATGTCCTTTCACATGATATAAAGTGAATGGGTTCAAGCGCCTTCTTTGTCCGCCTAGTATCGCAAAACCACGAATGGTACGCGAAAATTTTGCATGTTCGATCTTAATTATTTCTAAAAAGCCGGAATATTTTTCACGATTTATTCCACAGGAGCAGAACTATGCCGGTACTTTGCGCTGCTGGTAAAGTACCTTTTCTCTTTTTGATTGAGACGTAGGGCTACCTTTCCGCGGAGCGATTTTTCCACACAAAGGCGCTCTTCGTATGTTTACGAGCGCGTTTTGCTTCGTAGTCTTTGCTTTGTAATTTAATGCCCAGATGTTGCGTTATGTACTTCTTTTGGACTTATGGTACGTATGTTTATTTTTTCCTTCGGAGACGCAGGGCAGTACTTTCGTGGGCGACCTGAACTTGCTAATACGTACTTTCATGGGAGTCGCACGCACGACGTGTGCGTATACGCACGTGCGCATATTCACTATTCTCTCGCACATGTGCTTGAGGCAATGCACATACGCACGCTATGAGGCTGTTGTGCGAGTTAATATTAAGAAGGCAGAACTACGGCCAGAGGGGACAGAAAGTTACAACACCTGAGAATACAAATTTGTGGTCGCGTGGTTGCAGTCGCCTCTTAACTTGGGCGCAATAAGTGATAGTTCCGAAGGTGTGCACGCTCTCTTTAATTAGTTTTATGCTCCGTAGCGTTATTTCGGAACCACGACGAGTGGTACAAAACCCGTAAGACCGCTGTGATGACAGTTGCTGCTCTCAAGTATAACACGTCCGCCCTCACCGAGATGTGTCAGTGTCACCGTGGGAATCAAAATTTCCGACAGAACAACGCACAACTAAAATCCCTCGTTTCCGGTAGCCGTAGGTACATTAAACCCTCGGTGTGGTCTTCAGTAGTCCTTCTGGCATCCATGCGCTTGAACCCATTCACTTTATATCATGTGAAAGGACATGTGTAAAGCTATCGGATGATGCTAATTTAATGGTGGCAGCCACCACCTGCAGGGATCTCGCAATGGGCACATTTTACGTTGTTCGAAACTTCCGTTTTTCGTTCTTTTACCAATGAAAAGAATGTGACTTTCACACTTCCTGGGGGACTGGTGGCAACCTGAAACAAAAGCTAAGATGTTACCAGTGGATAAAGATCTCTACGAAGCGCTTCGTTTCTTCTCACTGCTTTCTCGGTATGTTCGTCGAACTGGGGCTTCTCGTCAAGGGCGCACAGGCAACTCATGTACTCTCCCACGGTTTGAATGAGCCTGACGGAACTGGAAGGCCATTGGGTAAACGTAAAGTGATGCTCTGGGGACACTACAACAAGCTCACGCAGTGTGGTCATTGATTTCTCCGTCAGCGGGACACCTGTAGCAAAGAAGAGGTTGAAAGTCGCGCGCTCGTGGGTGGGGCGCGCAAGGCCGCAGCCTCGTGCACCCTGCCTGACAAAAAAAAATCGCTGCGCGTCTCTCAGGCAAAAATAAAATATGGTCTCACTAGGCGTCTAAAGTAGAGACATGACGCCACCTTTTCAAAAATAATCAAGGAAATCGAAGATGGCATTTTTGAGAAAACTGAGATGCAACATTGGCAATTTTCGCCTACTATGTGCGATTCTCAAGTTAATAACACAGAAATAACTGGGATGAGAAAAATGAGCTCTATACAGCACGAATGCCCTTTCAATGCCCTATCGAATGGCACTAAGCTCGATGTTCTCAGAAGTTCTGTCATGAAGCAAATTGGTAACAAAGTTTGGCCTTTTTGAACGTTTACGCCAAGTTTGGCATTTTTTAACAGAAAATCTGTGGCTCTCAGAGTTCTGTGGGTGACTGTCGACAATGTCTATGGTGTAGCCTCAAATCACAAAAAACCTCCAGTTCCTAGAGATAAAATTAGCGGTGCTTGATCCCGTCAAAGTCGGTTCAGAAGAAAGCGTGATCAAGCAGCCTCAGACTTTCCCCCTCTCCTACGCGGAAACTACTATACGCACGAGCGTCGCACGTGGCGCGATTTGCGTCGTTTGAGCTGTCCTCTAACATATATTTTTTTCTGGGCGAATTAAAAAATACGACTTTCACACGTTGTTCGATTTAAAATGAAACTACCCGGAGGTGAACTCCTGATGGAAAGCGATAAACGCGTTTTAAGCGATTCACAGATTAAGAGTGGCAAGAAATCCCTGAAACTGGAGAAGAGACTCATGGATGAATCGCCCCAAATCATCTTTACTCACTCGAAGAAAAAGTGACCATCGAAAGTGCGCGCGTCTCATATGTAATCATCAGTAAAATAAAAGTATTTCCTGTTTTAAGAGAAAAAAATGCCGTGCGGTGTGATGGATAAGGAGCTATTCAGGGTGTTTCAGTTAAATCCCCGGGCTAAATAATTCGCGAACCGGTGCACCAATCGAATAACTTTCTTTTTTACAAGTATCTGTCCAATACCGCCTACAAGATGCGCACCGCGTGAATGAGCGGGAGGCGCTCATTATTTAAATAAAAATGCAAATGAGTTTCGTAAAAAAGCGTAACTTCTAAAGCAGGGCGCTGTCGGTATTAAAATGGGTACTACCCCTTTTGGAACCTTCAGTGGACACCTTTCAGAGAAAAATCTGCCACCGAAGCGGGTTATTTGTTGCAGTAATTAATTGGTTTCGGTTTACGTATTTTTGTCGCGGCTGGTCGCGGCGAAGCGCAAAAGGACGTAATTCATTGGTGTAATTCATGGGTGTAATTCATTGGTGTAAGGACGTAATTCATTGATGGATAAGGGAGTGAAAGAGCGTCTTTTTGCGCTTCGCCGCGACCAGCCGCGACAAAAATACGTAAACCGGAACCAATTAATTACTGCAACAAATGACCCGCTTCGGTGGCAGATTTTTCTCTGAAAGGTGTCCACTGAAGGTCCCAAAAGGGGTAGTACCCATTTTAATACCGACAGTGCCCTGCTTTAGAAGTTACGCTTTTTTACGAAATTCATTTGCATTTTTATTTAAATAATGAGCGCCTCCCGCTCATTCACGCGGTGCGCATCTTGTAGGCGGTATTGGACAGATACTTGTAAAAAAGAAAGTTATTCGATTGGTGCACCGGTTCGCGAATTATTTAGCCCGGGGATTTAACTGAAACACCCTGTATAGCTAAGACTCTAGCATGTATTTATTTGTTATGAATACTTCTGACATTAAAAATGTCATAGAAGGAGTGGCGTACAAGGTAACAAATAATACACTGAACGGGTGTACCCTGTTACCCACTCTTAATAATAAAACTTTTGAAATCCATGCTAAGAAATCCACCCTTCAAATTCCAATCCTTTGAAATTCAAGCTGTCAAAATAAATCACAATGGGTCCATGCAGTCCAGTGTTAAGCATGATTTTACGTGAGAAAATCAGTGTTTAAGAGGGTCACACTCCAGAATAACGAGTCTTTATACAATTCTGTGTCGTATTCAGCATGTATCTCATAATTATTCATCAATTTAATTGAGTTACAGGCGTAAATAACCATGCGTATGAATACTAGGAAAACAACGCTTCAGCGGTTCGGCTACCATCGAGGACGAGGCCAGCCCCCCACAGCTCTCGCAAAATCTGTATCAAAATGCGTGTTACTGCGCACGGAGCAATCCGTGCCTCTCTATTCGTCGGACGCCACAAGCGTGTCCGGATTGGTTGACGGAATTTGAAAACCGCAATTCGCGCTTCCTCGCCTGCGTGCTGCGTACTCCCTCGGCGGTTTCATTTGAAATTTGAACGGTGGACGCCGGGTCGGCGGTGTCTTTCGATGGGAGGCAAGTGCGTTCGCCGTTCACCGTCTTATCCGTGTATTATGGTGTCTTTGATCGTGTTGTAATGTTTCTCGACACAAGCATCAGTCTACGAACAGCCAATTGGATTTCAAACTGAAGTGTTGTCGTGAATTCTGGCTCGATGAACATGTTCGAGAGCGTCAGCTCTGCATAGCGGTGACAAGAAAATAGGATTCATGAAGCAGCAGCATTTTATGTTTGACGTGTAGCAGGCAAGGATATGATGATCAAGAGATTGTGCGCAAGTATGTGATAGTTGTTCGTTGCTGGGAATACGCTGTGTCGATATGCGTGTTTTGCAACTTTGAACTTTGTTCCAGTCTGCTAGAAAGCGCTACGCAATGGACTCTGTATGCTCAGTGCATGTATATGCGTCAACCTGCCCATTGTGTCAGTATAATGACTCAAATAAATTTCTCTATCATTACGACACTTTTCACAGTTGTTTGGGAATCACGGAATAACTTTACGGTGTGCATAAAAGCTAGTAGACTTAGAGGTCAGGGTTAGCCGGTGCAGGCCAGTATGGAAAGCAGAAGTCAACAACAGCCAGAACCGGTCGGGCTGCGAGCCGGACCGAAAGACTTCTGATTGGAGGATTGAGGGAGCAATCGCTACATTCTCATTGGTCGAGTGCCCAGTGTTGTGTGAATTTACCTATACTATGGGCTCTATGGGGAGTTGGTGAGAGCTGACGAGGCTATTTGAGAAAATGGAGTAACGATGGAGTCGTATGGTGTTGCGCGATGTGCTGCATAAAAAGGATAATCACTGCAAGCTCTAATAAAGCATATGTTTCTTCTGCCGATTTCGTCAGGTATTTATTTTTCAGACGTGTAACGACTTTGTGTGCGAACACGCGCGTGCAACTCATGAAGGAATTCATGGGTGAAGTGACATTGCAGTCGTAGCTGTTTCGGACAGGAAATCGGGTAGGGAAAAATGTCCAGGATGAGCAACACATAAAACGTACCGCAAAACTGCTGTGTCGACCATTTGTCACGAAGGTAATCACGTAAACATCATGTAAACGTCTCTTGCGTTCAGCCGCAGCCTACGAAGAACCGATAATATTACGTTTGATAAGAGCCGCGAAAAGTGGTTCAGCAAGGTAAAACTGTGCTGGGAACACCGTCACATGAGGGAGGTGTTTAATTAAATCACAGTGAAAGATAGCAAAGGACTGTTACTGGTCATGTAGGCAGCAGATCTCGTTCACCAACTCATCAATGGATTGTATAGTCTTCCTGTCAATGGACAACTGACATTTTCCTCCCGTCTATACTGAGCAATATTGACCCAGAGCTTGGTTTTGGGATGCCACAAAACATTTCTCGCCAAGATAGTGCACTGTGACTCAATGGGGCATTCACAGCTCAGTGTCATTACCATCTGAGGCAAGCTGACTCTCTCAGATAGTGTCACTGCAGTGCTGTAGAAGACCCAGAGTATATTCTGTGTCATTGCCCACACTACCAAGCTTTCCAAACTGCCATTTTCAGATAAAATTGCTTGGCTTATGGCTAAATCGAGCCCACGAATGTCTGCTCTCAACGCTCTTTTGGCAATTTTGGACTCCATGGGACATTATTTCCTTCCTCACACGACAAGCAGCTATGGGGTAGAGTATCGCCCCAGGCAATGAAACTCCCTGTCCATCTCGAAATAAAGTTGATGAACAACATCTGCAACTTCTGCGAGGTGGTTTAAACCACTCTTATAACTACATGTTATATAAACAAAATACAGAAACCGACACTGAAGTTTTTTGTTTAAGTTTAATTTGTAGAAGCTTTCGCGTGGAGGACCACGCTTCCTCAGGTCCTATCTGAGGAAGCGTGGACCTCCACGCGAAAGCTTCTACAAATTAAACTTGAACAAAAATCTACAGTGTCGGTTACTGTATTTAGTTTATGTGATCTACAGGACTTGACTCCCCTCTTCGTATACACTTCAACTACATGTTATGTGTAACCTAGGAATGCTGGTATGTGGGTGGAGTGGCTAGTTTGCCACAGTACCACAAATAGGAACACAAATGGCTGATAAATCTGCTGCAGAATGTGGGCCAAGACAATGAGCTCTTACGCAAGAAAAATGTTTCGTCAGCTCATTCATATCCCATCTGTATGACGCTATAGCACACTTTGAACAAATTCTGCATTCAACCGTTCTGCCCACTTCTACAGAGTCATTGCAGTCGCTGCTTCATAACAGCTTCGTCAACATTTATGATTGTTTTCACATACCTGAAGTCATCTGGAAAGTGAACAAATCTCATCATTTCAAGGACAGATCCTCTCCTATAGCATGTTCAGAATCTGCTGGCATGTGTTTTCTGTAGATCTTATAGCATCAGCTGACCATATTGGCTCAGATCATGTCAGAATGCGACGTAACAGCTTTTGGAAACAATTTATTATGATCTCGTGTGCCCTTCAACCACAACAGAAAAAAAAGCCCACAGTCTTTCTTTCAGTGGCAATAGGTGTTTTTGCCGCATTAACAGAAGGTGGCTCAAATTAATTGTACCTCCTTGTGGCCTGGGTGGAGCATGCCTCACTGTGCTTTATGTACAGTAATTTCTTCTCCAACCGTATCTCTTTGGCAGTCAGCCACAACGTTTGCAGTCTTCAAGCTTTCTTTCACCCGGAAGAACAGCTTACAGCTCTGTAGGCATCAGAATATCTGCACACAATAGGGGGCTACAATCTAGCCCTATAGGTGCCAACGTTTTAAATGGTACTGCGAACACAGTCATAGTACCCTTTATCACGGCACAAAGCAATTATGTCAAAGTCATGCTTGTGGAGGCAAAGCCACGCTTGTCAAAGCCAAAGAGGCAAAGTGATGCTTGTGGAGGGTTTTATTATGCCCTGCTGCTCAATGTATGGCTTCTGTTTTTAGCTGGAACAAATCAATAAAAAAAAATCTGAGGAAAGAAATATGCCACCTTCAGTTGTCATCGACCAAGCAAACTAAGTCAATAATGGTGGTTGTTATTCACTCTGCTATGTGATTGTGTTCATGTTAAGTCACCTGTTTGGTACTGTGGTACCAGCAGCTTCCTTGTAGCGTAACATATATGTGACCGCATGGAGGACAAAGAGGAGCAATTAGCTAGTCTGGCGTAGGAGCTCTCACACTGGCATAGCTGGTCAAAAAGAAAATGTGGGCCATACATCACATAAAACGCAAATACCAGTATATTTTCAGCAAGCACTGGTTAATTTCTAGTAGGTGCGGTGCATATAGCGTGTCCATGGACTGATCTTTTTATTCTTAGAGAAATCATATTTTTGCAGTTATGAGTTGACAACATGTCCTACATCCGAAGTGGATGTACTAATTAGGTCTCGTTTAATTATTGGAAATCGAAGGTCGGTGCAAATGCAACGCCGGTTTCCCTATGTGCCGCTATAGTTTTCAAAAGTATGCTTGTGACCATTTAGTGCAAACACATGGCCCCGAAATAATTGTTGTGTGAGAGTAAGTCTCTGAGCGTTCTTTTTGCCTTTTCACTTGAACGTGAGGAAGAAACAACGCTGCAGAACTGCAAGCAGCACATTTAATGTAATGTCCTGCAGGATGCAAGTTTTACAGCGATTTCACATTTCAGCACAATATTTATAAGCTGTAAAAATAGGTGCAAGGGTACCATACAATGAAGTAGCTGGTACCGTAAATTTTAGACCTCTTCTTGGCGTGGGTGCTTGGCATAAAGAGTGACCTGCTAATAAACGTACTTTGGGATTTCTGAATGTGAAGATCATAGGAGAGAAAGGAAGGCAAACAAATACAACAGAGGGTGCCATTCATTTCTCGCACTTCTGATTTCAGTTACTTATTGCGATTGGTTTTCTTCAGTTCCAACATTTGATAACCAGAATTTGCACAGTATATGCACGTGAATAAAAAAGATGCAAAAATTTCTCTGAGAAAATTTCGCGGTATTTAAGAAAATGGCATTCTTAGGTTCCAGGGTATTCAAAGACCAGTGAAAACAAAGTGCTTGAAGTATTACGTCTAGATACATCTTTTGCAGCTTTTGCATGGCAAATCGTTGTCTAGGAAGGTACGCGAATCAATGTGGACGATGGTCCTGAAATTAGAATCTTCTTTCGTTACACTTTGAGATTACCGTATGCTGGTTACAAAAAAGTAGGACCTCTGCTGACTCAAGTTATTCATCTGAGAGAAAATAGTTTTTTCTTGCAAACAAACAAACAATTTCTTCACATTCATATGCAGATTATTTGCAGAAATGCATTTCGAGAGTCTGTCCAGTACCTGTTCCCTGCGTTTATCAGAACATAGGCTCACAAGGAAAGCCACAGGCAGATTCCGATTTCATGATTCTACGGTTCTGAGGCTGGAACACACACAAACACATACAGACGGATAAACACAACACATCCACACGGTATCGGAATCAGGCTTTTTCGTCGATCGTCACTTTTCAACTCTACGACTTCACAACCAAGGCAGCTGCAGGAGAATGGCGATGTTCGCGACAATGTTCATAAAATAGCAGGTATCCACCATAGCTGGGACCAACACCGGGAACTCATTTGGTGACACGACACGAATTCAGAGTTCGACATACTCAAATTTGACAGGCGAGCAGCAGAACAAATTAACTGCACTGTCAACAGAATCCTGATCGCCGGCGGAGAATACAGTAAACGATTCGTCCAGACTCGGTACTCTCGTTCCCAGCCCACCGCAAAAAGCCTCACCCTGTGGGGAACTATTTTGAGACGCGGGAGCCAAAAGCCTTCGCTGCTCTGAGGCTGTCGTGCCTGTCGACCAATCAGAGACGATTTATTTTGAAAGTTTGAATCTGAAGCGTTGTATCGCAAAAGTTGATTTTTACAGCTTTATCTTTACACCCTGGATTTTTTCGTGATTTATTTCGAGGAGTTTATTCTCGAAGTTTATTTTGCGAAGTGTAAACCAGAGTGATCCCCACTGAACAACTGAACAGTGACGTTACATAGTTCTAACTGAATATGAATAGGAAGGTTATAAAAAGATATTGCTTATTCATCGCCTAAACGAGAATAGTTTGTGTAGAGGTTACCACACTTTCTTAAAGCAATTTTATATCATATCCCAAACGTTCTGCGCGATCAAACAAGTGAGAGGATTATGGAAACAAGAACACCGCTTCACACTCGGCGCGTGCATGCTGCAATACCATAGCTTGTTTCAGCTTGCTCAAACAAGTTCTGGCATTTGTGCGTTGTGGTGAGGCCTGGGACACGTATAATGGTGCAGATTTGTAAGAAACACTGAAGATGTTCAAGGATTATCCTCCGACATGAGAAAAGTGATGAGCAGCGACTAGACAACCGCGAAAGTGCGAAGCCCTAGTGTGCCGTGTGAGATGGATCAGTTCGTATGCAAACGCATGCTGGCAGATTTACAATGCCTACACAACTTTTTAAATGGACACGGAGAAGAGAGTGATTTTAGTGACATTTTGAGAGCTATTCCCGTGCAGAGTACTTATAAAATAAGAGAGTTTGTTAGATACAAGTTGGAACTGTTGGAGCGATATAGAAACGGAGAACCCATCAATGAGACAATCATAAATGCCGGGTTTTCCATCCCCGTGGTGCGTGACCACTGGAAAAAGAACCACACGAGCTTGGACATTACCATCGTCGAGGGAAAGGAACGTGTTGTCTCCACGTTAGAAGACGTCCTCGCTAAAGTGTTGTGAATACAGTGTTGACCACAAACAATTTTTTTCATAACCTTTACTGTTTGTGACACAAAGTTCGCACGAAATAAATGCGGGAATGAAGCAACCACTATATTTTTATGACATAAAACAAATCCACCTCGCGAACTACGCAGGGGTATTGCGACCTATTGAGTAGATATTTAGTGACAGCGCGGAATCTTCATTGTTTACGCACATTGAGATTCTCCATAGATTTTATTATGCAAATAAACGTTTATTTGCCTATACTGTTTCACTCAATCCTTGGAAATATAAACCGACCGCTCACTTGGTAAATCGTACAACAACAACATTGATTCCACCGATAGACCAGCATGCGTAGCAGAAGGAGAGCTTGAAGGATATCTACAGGTACAATGTCTTCGTAGCTCGACCTCCTTAGGACTTCATCGAGATTATGTGATATTTTGAATAGAAATGAGACTCCTTGTTTCCGCTCGATTACGTTGTACATGCGTAAGATCTTGTCCACGGCGCTGTCTATCCTGTCATCTGCGCTGAATCTTTTATTGATGAAAGCTTCATATATTCCTTCCGGCACTTCCTGTTCAGGTATCCCTTGGAAGAAGGTTGTTACAACATCGAGGACCACGCGTCCTACAGAGAATGTGATTCTCGTCAGTTCTGTGAAGGGGATCACTCTGGTTTACACTTCGCAAAATAAACTCCTCGAAATAAATCACGAAAAAATCCACGGTGTAAAGATAAAGCCGTAAAAATCAACTTTTGCGATACAAACACTTCAGATTCAAACTTTCAAAATATATCGTCTCTGATTGGTCGACAGGCACGGCAGCCTCAGAGCAGCGAAGGCTTTTGGCTCCCGCGTCTCAAAATAGTTCCCCGCAGGGTGAGGCTTTTTGCGGTGGGCTGGGAACGAGAGTACCGAATCTGGACGAATCGTTTACTGTATTCTCCGCCGGCTATCAGGATTCTGTTGACACTGCAGTTAATGATTTGCTCTGCTGCACGCCTCTCAAATTTGAGTATGTCGAACCCTGAATTCGTGTGGTGTCACCGAATGAGTTCTCGGTGTTGGTCCCAGCCGTCCCAGCTATGGTGGGTGGCCACCTGCTATATTATGAACATTGTCGCGAACATCGCCATTCTCCTGCAGCTGCCTTGGTTGTGAAGTCGTAGTGTTGAAAAGTGACGATCGACGAAAAAGCCTGATTCCGATACCGTGTGGATGTGTTGTGTTTATCCGTCTGTATGTGTTTGTGTGTGTTCCAGCCTCAGAACCGTAGAATCGTGAAATCGGAACCTGCCTGTGGTTTTCCTTGTGAGCCTACGTTCTGATTAACGCAGGGAACAGGTACTGGACAGACTCTCGAAATGCATTTCTGCAAATAAGCTGCATATGAATGTGAAGAAATTGTGTGTTTGTTTGCAAGAAAAAACTATGTTCTCTCGAATGAATAACTTCAGTCAGCAGAGGTCCTAATTTTTTTGTAACCAGCATACGGTAATCTCAAAGTGTAACGAAATAATATTCTAATTTCAGGAACATCCACATTGATTCGCGCACCTTCCTAGACAACGATTTGCCATGCAAAAGCTGCAAAAAGATGTATCTAGACATAATACTTCAAGCACTTTGTTTTCACTGGTCTTTGAATACACTGGAACCGAAGAATGCCATTTTCAAGGTCTTAAAAACCGTGAAATTTTCTCACAGGAATTTTTGCATCTTTTTTATTCGCGTGGGCATACAGTGCAAATTCTGGTTATCAGATGTCGGAACTGAAGAAAACCAAGAGCAATGAAGTAACTGAAATCAGAAGTGTGAGAAATGAATAGCACCCTCTGTTGTATTTGTTTGCCTTCCTTCCTCTCCTATGATCTTCGCATTCAGAAATCCCCAAATACGTTTATTAGCAGTCACTCTTTATGCCAAGCACCCACGCCAAGAAGAGGTCTAAAATTTACGGTAGAAACTACTTCACTGTATGGTACCCTTGCACCCATTTTTACAGCTTATAAATATTTTGCTGAAATATGAAATCGCTGTAAAACTTGCATCCTGTATGACATTACATTAAATGTGCTGCTTGCAGTTCTGCAGCGTTGTTTCTTCCTCACGTTCAAGTGAAAACGCAAAAAGAACGCTCCGGGACTTACTCTCACACAGCCATTATTTTGGGGCCATGTCCTCGCACTAAATGGTCACGAGCATACTTTGGAAAACTATAGCGGCACATAGGGAAACCGACATTGCATTTACACCGACCTTCTATTTCTAATAATTAAACGAGACCTAATTAGTACATTCGCTTCGGATGTAGAACGTGTTGTCATCCTTTATAACTGCAAAAATATTATTTCTCTAAGAATAAAAACTCAGTCCATGGACATGCTACATGCACCGCACCTACTAGAAATTAACCAGTGCTTGCTGAAAATATACTGGTATTTGTGTTTTATGTGATGTATGGCCCACATTTTCTTTTTGACCAGCTATGCCAGTGTGGGAGCTCCTACGCCACACTAGCTAATTCCTCCTCTTTGTCCTCTATGTGGTCACATATATGTTACGCTACAAGGAAGCTACCTGATACCACAGTACCAAACAGGTGAATTTACATGAAGACAATCACATAGCAGAGTGAATAACAACCACCATTATTGACTTAGTTTGCTTGGTCGATGACAACTGAAGGTGGCATATTTCTTTCCTCAGATTTTTTTTTATTGGTTTGTTCCAGCTAAAAACAGAAGCCATACACTGAGCAGCAGGGCATAATAAAACCCTCCATAAGCGTCACTTTGCCTCTTTGGCTTTGGCAAGTGTGACTTTGCCTCCACAAGCATAACTTTGACATAATTGTTTTGTGCCGTGATATAGGGTACTATGACTGTGTTCGCAGTACCATTTAAAACGTTGGCACCTATAGGGCTAGATTGTAGCCCCCTATAGTGTGCAGATATTCTGATGCCTGCAGAGCTGTAAGCTGTTCTTCCGGATGAAAGAAAGCTTGAAGACTGCACGTTGTGGCTCACTGCCAAAGAGATACGGTTGGAGAAAAAATTACTGGACATAAAGCACAGTGAGGCATGCTCCACCCAGGCCACAAGGAGGTACACAATTAATTTGAGCCACCTTCTGTTAATGCAGCAAAAACACCTATTTCCACTGAAAGAAAGACTGGTTTTTTTTTCTGTTGTGGTTGAAGGGCACACGAGATCATGATAAATTGTTTCCAAAAGCTGTTACGTCGCATTCTGACATGATCTGAGCCAATATGGTCAGCTGATGCTATAAGACCTACAGAAAACACATGCCAGCAGATTCTGAACATGCTATAGGAGAGGGTATGCCCTTGAAATCATGAGATTTGTTCACTTTCCAGATGACTTCAGGTATGTGAAAATAATCATAAATGTTGACAAAGCTGTTATGAAGCAGCGACTGCAATTAATCTGTAGAACTGGGCAGAACGGTTGAATGCAGAATTTGTTCAAAGTGTGCTATAGCGTCATACAGATGGGATATGAATGAGCTGACGAAACATTTTTCTTGTGTAAGAGCAAATACACCTGTAGGTTCTCAAAATATTTTTTTTTTTTGCTTCCTAGCTGGCCTCAACTGACGAACAAGCTGCAGCACATTATGGTGACAATTTTTTAAAAAATTTTTAAAGAAAAATAAACCTCTAGATTTTCAATATGTTGCAGGAGAGGACTAGTTATACAAAGAAGGGAAGATTTCTTTTAGACGACCTATATGTGAATATACTATCTGAAAAAAAAAGTAATTTTTTGCAAGTGCTTGTTATTCTCAAACACATGGTTAAACAATGAATATAGATCAGCTTGATATTTTTATGTGAAGCTAATCACAAGCAATCAGTTACAAGCATAAATAATCTGGGGCTCCTTCAAGAATGCTAATTTGTCAGAAATTTATTGTAAACTTGACCCCAAATGTGCTCCTTTCTCGAGTTATCACCACGTCACCAGATTTATTCTCGTTCTACATACCCTTTGGGATGGCAGAGCCGTGGTTCCCCTCTAACACCAGGCAAGGAAAGCGCACAAGTGATGCATATGTAGATGTCAGAAGGAAGCTCGTAAGGGACAACTTCATATTTCGGCACAGTTTAATGTTCCCCATTGTTCAAGAAAACAAAATGATGAGTTACATTCGCTATATGCATCGTCTAAAAAATGCACACAATTTTTTTCAGTGATATTTAACAGAGTCAAGCTACATCTCTGGCTGGTTTTGGCTGGAATAGCCCAGGTTGACAGTTACACAAGCTGATGTATGTCAGCACTGAAAATATAAAGGAAAAAAGGCAATTTAAAATGCCTCACTCAATTTACTACTTTTCATAGCTTACACCTTGACAGGTGTTTTTTATCCTAAAATGGTTTGATTGCCGAAATCAACGAGAATGACCTTCATCACATTAACAAGTTTCAACTGTATACCAAGTAATAACAAACATGTGCTTACTTTTTCTGCAATCAAGATGTAAATTACATCGTTGAGTTGCAGGCTTCAGTGAAAAATCACTGCTTGTGATGTCACTGCCGAGTGAGTACAGCACTGCTAGTGACGCAACATGTGATTCCAGTGTCTTTCACCCCACCCCACGTTATTTCATGAGCAGTTGGCATCAGAATCAATCAGTTTGCATGATGCACTTATGAAGGGTAATTTCATGTGTGCCGATAAACATACTGCAGTGCTAATTTACAATGTAGTTTGTGGCTGTGGAGCACACTCATATTCAGTATGCCATGTGAACTAGGGGAGCATTTTCTGGCATAAACATTAGATGAGTGAAGACCAAAAAAAAAATGTAACCACTGTTTACGTGCATTTGACAACCTGCATTTTTATTGCTGAGAGGCTCTCTTCGTAGCAAGAGGGAAAGGGTGCTGGCAATGTAGCACATGTTCATAAGATGTAGAACCACAGAAAAAAATTGACAGCATATCATGATCTCAATCATGTCATTGTGTCCGTGTTTCTGTCTCCTGTTCTGCATTTGTTAATCTTTTTGTGTAGTTGCTGGATTTTAGCCCAACAGCAGGGGTCAGCAATTAGAGCACATCCAGAACATGCAAGGCATACATTTCCTCGTTCTCCGCATTCCTCATTCAAGTAACGTTGAAGAAGTAACCATGCGAAGAAACAATACAACCATGCGAAGTGAAGCTGGCAGTGAACTAGTGAATACAACAGTGAAGCTGGCTTCAGTACACTACAACATGTAACAATATACAGTATGCCTCAGTGTTTCCCAAACCGTGTGTCAGGACCCCCATTGAGGCCGCGATAGCCCAAACGGGGTCCAAGAGAAAGCAGATGAAGTGAGGGCAATATGCCACAAAACCACGGAAACTATCTCTCTACGACTGTATTATATTGAAGTTGTTTTACAAAAATGCAAGTTCAGTTCAGCACACAATCAGTCGGGAAACAAGCTAACTCGCAGCAATGCTTTGAATCAAGTGTGCCGCAGTATTCCTCACTGTATCATGACGAGACCGTGGACCTACATCAGACGCTACTTGCACGCACTAGTATAACATTCATATTTCTTTATTTATTTCGAGAACCCCAAGGGTCCGGAGGACATTACATGGGGGGCGGGAACTGGAGCGTAAGATACATTTACAGCAACTTGATAGAAACAAACAAGCAAGCAGAAAAGAACACCGCAATTAGCAGTAAGTAAACAGGAAAATAAAGAAACGACGACAGTATACAAACTTATATGAAAACAAGTATTAAAGCGTGAAACAGGGAGTTCGTTCACATAAGTACAGATAATTAACAAATATGATAAGGGGGAGGTGAAAAATTTCATAGCAACTGACATACAAGCGTGGTGGTCTTGTGGGTGGAGTGAACGGGAGACGGTGTTACAAAATACTGTATGCTCGATAATAGTTGCGAGAGGTGATGGGAGGTTGTTCCATTCGATGGCAGTTGAACAAAAGAATGATCTGGATAATGCATTGGTATTACAATGAAAGCATGTGACCTTATTAGTGTGGTGGATGCGAGGAAAAATGACACTCGGGCGGGTGATGGGCGATTGGTGCGGTGGCAAGATGAAAAGGAACCTATGGAAGAGGGCTAACTTGGCAAGACGGCGGCGATGTTCGAGTGAGTCGAGATTAAGATTTGATTTTAACGCGGTTACAAGGGATCGAATTTGTAGTCGTTGGAAATGAAACGGGCAGCCCGATTCTGGATGGCTTCTAGGGCGTCGCAGAGACACTTTTGGGGAGGGTCCCAAATAGGTGATGCATATTCCAGCTTGCTTCGTACAAGAGCCGTGAAGGTTAGGAGCTTAAGATGGAGCCCGCCAACCTGAGGGTGCGTCTAACAAAGCCTAGGGAGCGAGAAGCGTTAGTTATTATGTGGTTGATGTGCTCGTTCCAAGTTAGGTTGGAGGAAAGGTGGATTCCAAGATATTTGTAAGAATATGCTCGGGTTAATGTGATATCACTTAGAATGTAGGGGAAGGGAGGAACTTTGCAATGCTCAGAGGCATTTGCCACTCATTGCACCAACGCCGGATTAGTTAAAGGTCGCTTTGTAAGGTTAGTTGGTCAGAAGGAGAGAGGATTTGCCTGTACACTACACAGTCGTCAGCAAAGAGACGAATCGTGGAAGATATGCCTGAAGGAAGGTCATTTATATAGATAAGGAAAAGGAGAGGGCCGAGGACTGAACCCTGAGGGACACCAGAAAGCACAGGTACATCTGGGGATAGGTGGTTGTTGCAAGTAACAAATAACGTACGATTAGTCAGAAATTGAGCTATCCAATGGACGACATACGGGTCGAGGCAGATAGAGTTTGTATAGAAGCTTAGAGTGCGGCACCATATCGAAGGCCTTGCGAAAGTCTAAGAAAGCGGCGTCAGTCTGATGATTATTGTCCGCGTGGAGAAAGATGTCATGAACAAAACTGACTACTTGAGTTTCACATGAAAAGAGGTTTCGAAACCCGTGCTGCAAGGGATAGAAGAAGCATTTTCCTTCAAGGTACTTAACTACGTTGGAGTATGCGTTCGAGAATTTTACATACTATAGAAGTGAGTGAAATGGGGCGGTAGTTATTAACGATGTGGCAGCTGCCTGATTTGTGAATAGGGACAATCTTCGCCATCTTCCAGTCCTGCGGCAAAGCAGAATCTTGGAGTGACTGACTAAATATGCAACATAGAATCCTGCTGGAAATAGATCTCGTGTTGTATAGAACCTTTGGGTTAATAGAGTCCAGACCAGCACTTGACGACATCTTAAGTGACTCAATGATTTTACAAATGCCATGAGTGCTGATATGAATGGGGACCATAGGTGACAAGGCGATTACTGATAATGGAGTTTGGGTGTACCGTTATTGGTGTTGAAAACAGATGAAAACAAGGAAGCGAAAGCGTTGGCGCAGTCGCTGTCGGCGGGTGTCAGACTGATACGGTGGGATTTTGGTGGAGATAAGATTTTCTAAAATTGTTTTGGTTTATTCGTCAAGAGAGACGGGAGGTCGATGGTAAAGAACTTATGTTTCACTTCCTTGATCGAGCTCGTGTATTTTCACAGTGAAATTTAGCCCGTGATACGTCGTCGCCAAGACGCTTTGCCTTCCTGAATAAGCGCTTTTTCTTGGTTAGCAAGATTTTAAGACTTTTCGTGAACCAAGGATTGTGATCATAAGATTTCACTCTTATCTTTGGAACATTGTACTCGGTAAGGTAGTTTATGTTGTCACGAAAGAGGGACCAGTTATCCTCAATGGAGTTAGGCAAGGTGCCATGAAAGGAATTTTCATACAGAGCTTCAAGACCCTCGTTGATGGATTGGAAGTTAGCTCGAGCATAGTCGTATATGGTTTTATCGTTGAATTTATGAACATTTGGACTACTTGAAGAGATATCTTAGAAAATGGCCTTGTGGTCACTGAGACCATCAGTGACATGCAAAGAAGTGATGTGCTCAGAATGGGAGGTTAAAACCAAGTCAAGGGTTGACTGCGTGGCATGAGTTATTCGGGTAGGATGTGGAACGACATGCGATAGATTAAATGTAAGGCATAAATCCACAAACAGTGTCTCTTGTGAACTCCGGGAAAGATCGCCGCGGAGCAAGTCCCAATTTACTGACCGTATATGTATCAGCGTATATTGAAGGTGTATATTACTGTATATGTATCAGGGCATATTTCAAGCTTCCTGAGCGCGCACAGACGGTGATCTCAGTTGTCTAGCGACGTAACAGACGGAGAAAGACACCGGCTGTCACACACACAGACATCTCGAAGGCTATGCCCATCTTTGTTGATGCACCCACGAATCCACAGGAAGACTGCCGAAGCTCTCCCACTCGTATTAAGTACCTGTAGCTTGAACTACAAACAGTTTAGTGCACACTCCACAAAACGAGAACAGCTGATTGCTGCTTTCATGGGCGGCCATGCGAGCCGAGAAGGACAGTTCAACAGAGGAGCAATTTTAGGTAAGTTCGAACGTGGCGCCAGTCGTCGGTGCAACAATTTCCAGAGTGAACCGAGCTCGATCAGTTCAGATAACGCTTTTTTCATTTTTTTTCTTTCTAGTAATATTTATCATTCTTTTTTATTCATTTCCAATTCTAGTTCCGATTCCAGCTCAACCGCTCAGCGCGCTGACACTAGTGCAACGTAAGAGTCAATAAATCTTTCGCTTCCTCGCTTCCCTAAGGAGAAGAGTACTTGAAGTATATTCGTGTTGTGTGATTCCTTTTTTCCCTCTCTACGTTCCAGAAACATACGGTTTCTGAGCCAAGACAATATAGTTGCGAGCGCAATTGACATACAAAAGTATCCCGTACCGTGAAGACCACCACCCCAAACGTGGTTGCCACGGTTTCGGTTTTGGCCCATTTGCATGTCAAAATTCAAGGATTGGTATTTTAGTACACGTACGCGTTTCAAAATTTTTAAACGTAGATTTTAACTGGGACAGTCTCTCATATCGGTATCTGGCTTTTGTTCAAGACGTCCTTATCAGAGTTAATTAATGAATTTAATTGATTAGTCATCGTTATTAGTCATTATAGTTTCTCTTGGAAAAGATACGCGCCCGTAGAACTCAACTGTGAAAATGACGAGCTCTCGTGACTTTTTTTATAAAAGTTTGTCCCCCACCAAGCTGAAACACACACACACAAAATAAACGGGGTGCCACAAACGCATACTTCGTGGTCGTAGCCATTTTTAATGGAGATTTTTTAAAATAAAACGACTAGGACTATGTGTACATTAGTTTCGCACGTACGCGTACGCGAGTGGAGGAAAACCTTATCTGCAAGGTATTTTGGCATTCTAATTTGCATAATTCACTAAGATGTTTTTTTTTTTTGTGTGTGTGTGAAGCTGTTTTTCTTTCTTCGAGAAACAGAAAGAGCAGAATTGCTGGCAATCGGTTTAGATATGAGATGAATCCTTCATCTATATGCTTCAAATTATTATCCACAGAGGTGACATTTGTTTTTAGTGCACCGTTTCAGATTTTCCATTATCGAGATACCTCGCTCGCACTAGCTCGGAAGTCGGCAAGGGGGAGCGAGCCCTAACCTAACCTAACCTAACCTGAAGGAGAGCACTGCTGGACATGGAGTTGGAGATTGAGAAGTACGGCATTTTCAAAGAGGTCCTCGGAGGGAAAATTCGGGGGAGGGGGGGGGCAGAGCCAGCACCGTGAAAACTCGAGGAACGGTGGACTGTTCCCCCTGCCCCCACATTCCGATTTATACCGAAACTAAACAGGAGCAGCTTTCCAAGCTAGGGCTCCGGAACGAACCGAAAACAGTAAAAAACAATAAAAGAAAAAGAAAAACAAGAAAGAAAAAAGAGGAAGGAAGCACAAAAAAGATATATTCGCTTGAACCGCAACGGGTCAAACAACATTGCAAACTTGTTTTTCTTGTGCCAGTCATCCGCATTTTTAGCAGCTTTTCTGAACCGTGATGTGGATTACAGGCCCAAATAATAACAAATGAGCAAGCACGCATCCTCGCTGCTTAGTTTATGGTCACTTTACGTCGTTTGAAGTGCAAATTGTTGCGCCTACCACTTGCGCCACATTCGCGTTCAAATTGCTCCTCTGTTGAACTGTCCTTGTCGGCTCACATGGCCGCGCCCATGAAATCGGCAATCAGCTGTTCTCGTTTTCTGGAGTGTACACCAAACTGTTCACAGTTCAAGGTACAGATACTTATCCGACTGGGAAAGCCTCGGCGGTCTTCCTGTGGATTCGTGGGTGCATCAACGAAGATGGGCATAGTTTTCGGGATGGCTGTGTGTTCGACAGCTGATATCTGTGCGGTGAAACTAACTTCTATTTTTTAAAAACAACTTCAATATATTGCAGTTGTAGCGTGATAGTTTCCTTGGTTTTGTCGCATATTGCGTTCACTTCATCTGCTTTTTCTTTTCGCCAACTGGTGTAACCACCGCTTTGACTATTGCGGCCTCCCTAAGGTTTATGTGTCACTTTTGGAAACACTGATATTGTTACATGTGACACATTGTAGTGTACTGCAGCCAGCTTCACTGTTTGACTGATAATTTGCACGGTTACTTCTTTAATATTATTTGGATTACTTTCATCTGATACTGTACCATTAAATAGGATAGGAATCCATTATGGTTCAGAATTATTTTTCCTTTGCAATGTTCCCACACTGATCATGATGACAAGTTGTCTCTCATTAAATTCCTTTTGGGTTGTATTTCACACTGCTTACAGCATAATGTGAGAATGAGAAAATGTATGCTTCACATGTTCTCAGCATCCTCTACAGCAACTGCTCCTGGGCTTAAAATACAGAAACTACACACGAAAAAAAAACTGTAGAACAGACGACACATCAAAAAGGACACGACAAAATGATTGGGACTGTGTTATGCTATACTTTTTTGTGTGTGTGTGTCTCTGGTTCTGCATTTTTGTGAACATGTGCCATGTTGCCGGCACCCTTGCCCTCTTGTCACAAAAACACCCTCATACATAAAAATGCAGACGAAAAAGTAGAGAACTCCAACTTAACATAACAAGAGGGAACAAAGATGGGGACACAGGTAGCTTCTAGAGTCTCGGAACTCGTAACTAGGAACTCGTCTCTACTTTTTTGTCTAGTTATGTCGTCTCCCGGCTTTTGGAGTACTTTTGCATAAAGATGCAGGTTGTGAGAGGCACATAAACCCTGCTTGCATTGCTAACCTGTCTATCACAAGACATGTGAAACGATTGCCAAATTAAAATTCAGTAATACAAAAATGATTCTGAAATACATAATTCCAATAGAAGGGAGAGTAAACATTGGAATAACAGGTAAAGGTAAAGCACTGAAGTGTTGGCATTCTTCTGATGTGTATGATATACTGCTCTATTTAACCCATGACAAATATGTTGTCAAACATTAACTTCTTGCATTCAACGTCAATATGCTATACCTATTCCATCTAAGCGGCTCGTCTTTACACGGACACGTGGCACACCATTTTGGCACAAAGATTTGATACCTCTGCTTGTTGGATATATCAAGCAAATACTGTGCCAAAATCGTGTTACCTACATGACATACTGCTTTGCTGAGATATGTTACGGAAGAAATACTCCTGAAGCGATTAAAGGAAGTGCATACGAGTACATATCCTTTGCAAAGTTGTTCCAAAGTTCCAAGTGTTGAATTGGCAAAGCATTAGTCATCTCATAACAAAGTGATGAAAGAAACTAGTGAGAAATGCGAAGCCGCAAGCACTGTTGCATGGCCATGTTCACAATGGACAATGACGCTTTTCACTTTGCGTACCGCGGACTGACTATGCTCAATGAGTGGTTTGCAGTATCTATGATTGATGTAGGCCATGGCAACTACCGATGCACTTTGCAGAGTGTGCAATGAGGTCTTTTGTGAATGAGACAAACCTCAATATATTCCCACGTAATTTTGATCCTACAATTAATTGAGTTGAGGGTTTCAGGTATTTAAGTATGCACCTCTCTTCTGATATTTAGGGGGAATCACACATTAGTTACGCATCCTCTAAGCCTCTTAAAAAAATTGTCTTCTTGAAGTGGACACGGAAACTACCTTTCGCAGACAGTACACTGCTGGCATACAAAACCCTTGTACAAAGTGCCTTAGAAACGGTACAAATGAGATCATACTGTTCATCATAAAAACAAATGACATCATACTGTTCAACAGTGCCACCAATTTGGTACAGTTGAGCTACGCTCAAAGCTAGGGGGGACGAGTTTGCATCAAAAAGGCACGGTCTTGAGGGAATTATGGTGGTCTTTGACAGAGCACGCGACTTTCGGTCCTACTTTTCTTTCAAGAGGAGGCAGTGAACAAGTGCCCATTCGTGGAACCCAGCCCTCCCCTTCCGATTTGTTTCGGTATCAGTCTGTCTACCAATGTCATGATGACATTTATATTCTGTTGAGTTTCTTACATGCTGTCCAGGACATATATGTAGGTAGGTAGGTATGCCAAGAATTTTTTTTATTACTAACCTTTTTTTGTAGTTTGAATCCCTCGAAAAACAATTGCACAGCACCAGAACACAAAGGCTACATAATGACCCAGTTTCACCAAACTTTTCAGCATCTGAACTAAGATGAACGGTCATTAAACTATCTGCTTCACCACATCACCGATGGAAAAAAAGAACTGTCTGTTAAATGTCTGTTCGAGGATTGGCAACCCTTGATATTGATTCAGTTAACCAGAGTTGGTGAAACCGGGCCTATGGAAGTCACCGAAACATTCGTCACATCACAAACCAAAGTTTGTAAAAAGAATTGAGTGCCAGCATGAAGTTTTGGCAATTCTGGGTAGCATTTTAACTGCTGCCTATGTAGCTGCTGCATAATTACAAGTAATTCAGAAAAAGTAGTACAAAATTTGAGGGTACTCTACTCTCTCTTCCTCTGCATGGTATTGAAAACTGTGATGATTCCAAGAGCTCATCGTCTTGGCCCAGATTCTGTAGCAGATTTATCAGCCATTTGTGTTCCTATTTGTGGTACTGTGGTAAACTAGTCACTCCACCCACATACCAGCATTCCTAGGTTACACATATCATGTGGTTGATATACGAAGAGGGGAGTCAAGTCCTGTAGATCGCATAAATACAGAAACCGACACTGAAGATTTTTGTTTAAGTTTAATTTGTACAAGGTTTCGCATGGAGGTCCACGCTTCCTTAGGTCCTACCTGAGGAAGTGTCGGTTTCTGTATTTTGTCTGTATCATGTAGTTATAAGAGTGGTTTAAACCACCTCACAGAAGTTGCAGATGCTGTTCATCAACTTTATTTTGAGATGGACAGAGACTTTCATTGCCTGGGGCAGTACTCTACCCCATAGCTGCTTGTGGTGTGAGGAAGGAAATAATGTCCCATGGAGTCCAAAATTGCCAAAAGAGCTTCGAGAGCAGGCATTCGTGGGCTCTATTTAGCTATAGGCCAAGAAATTTTAGAGAGAGGGGCAGAGATATTGAGATCTCAAAATGGCAGTTTGGAAAGCTCAGTAGTGTGGGCAATGACAAAGAATATACTCTGGATCGTCTACAGCACTGCAGTGACAGCACCTGAGAGAGTCAACTTGTCTCATGTGGTAATGACACTCAGCTGTAAATGCCCCATTGAGTCACAGTGCACCACATTGGCGAGAAGTGTTTTGTGGCATCCAGAAACCAAGCTCTGGGCCAACATTGCTCAGTATAGACGGGACGAAAACGTCAGTTGTCCATTGACAGGAACACTATTTAAACAATCCATTGATATGTTGGTGAACGAGATCTGCTTTCTACATGACCAGTAACATTCCTCTGCTATCTTTCACTGTGATTTAATTAAACACATCCCTCATGTGACGGCGTTCCCGGCACAGTTATACCTTGCTAAACCACTTTTCGCGGCGCTTATCAAACATATCATTAGCGGTTCTTCGTAGGCCGAGGCCGAGGAAAGCAAGAGACGTTTCCATGATGTTTACCGTGATGTACGTGATTACCGTCGTGACAAATGGTCGACACAGCAGTTTT
Source organism: Ornithodoros turicata (assembly GCF_037126465.1). Classification (NCBI taxonomy): domain Eukaryota; kingdom Metazoa; phylum Arthropoda; class Arachnida; order Ixodida; family Argasidae; genus Ornithodoros; species Ornithodoros turicata. The sequence continues at coordinate 29,325,191 of NC_088202.1, read as the reverse complement.
GCGGTACGTTTTATATGTTGCCTATCGTGGACATTTTTCGCTACCAGATTGCCTGTCCAAAACAGCTACGACTGCATCAATGTCACTTCACCAATGAATTCCTTCATAAGTTACACGCGCGTGTTAGCACACCAAGTCGTTACACGTCTGAAAAATACCTGACGAAATCGGCAGAAGAAACATATGCTTTATTAGAGCTTGCAGTGATTATCCTTTTTATGCAGCACATCCCGCAACACCATACAGCTCCGTCGTTACTCCATTTTCTCTAATAGCCTCGTCCCCAATGGTAGCCGGACGGCCGAACCAGCCCCCCACAGCTCTCGCAAAATCTGTATCAAAATGCGTGTTACTGCGCACGAAGCAATCCGTGCCTCTCTATTGGTCGGACGCCACAAGCGTGTCCGGATTGGTTGCCAGAATTTGAAAACGGCACTTCGCGCTTCCTCGCCTGCGTGCTGCGTTCTCCTGTCAGCGGTTTCATTTGAAATCTGAACGGTGGGCGCCGCGTTGGCGGTGTCTTTCGCTGGGAGGCAAGTGCGTTCGCCGATCGCCGTTTTATCCGTGTATTATGGTGCCTTTGATCGTGTTGTACTGTTTCTCGCCACAAGCATCGGTCTACGAAGAGCCAATCGGATTTCAAACTGAAGTGTTGTCGTGAATTCTGGCTCGATGAACATGTTCGAGCGCAGTCAGATCTGCATAGCGGTGACAAGAAAATACCATTCACGAAGCAGCATTTTATGTTTGACGTGTAGCAGGCAAGGACATGATGGATCAAGCGATTGTGCGCAAGTATGTGACAGTTGTTCGTTGCTGGGAATAAGCTGTGTCGATATGCGTATTTTGCAAGTTTGAACTTTGTTCCAGTGTGCTAGGAAGCGCTACGCAATGGACTCAGTACGCTCAGTGCATGTATATGTGTCAACCTGCCGATTGTGTCAGTATAAATAAATTTGTTTATTACGACACTTTTGACAGTTGTTTGGGAATCACGGAATAACTTTACGACGTGCATGAAAGCTAGTAGACTTAGAGGTGAGGGGTAGCCGGCACAGGCCAGTATGGAAAGCAGAAGTCAGCAACAGCCAGAACCGGTCGGGCTGCGAGCCGGACGGAAAGACTTCTGATTGGAGGATTGAGGAAGCAATCGCTGCACTCTCATTGGTCGTGTGCCCAGTGTTGTGTGAATTTAGCTATACTATGGGCTCTATGGGGAGTTGTGGAGAGCTGGCCGAACCTCTGAAGCGTTGTTTTCCTAGTATTCATACGCGTAGTTATTTACGCCTCTAACTTAATTAAATTAATGAATAATTGAGAGATACATGCTGAATACCACACAGAATTGCATAAAGACTCGTTATTCTGGAGTGTGACCTTCTTAAACACTGATTTTCTCACGTAAAACCATGCTTAACACTGGACTGCATAGACCCATTGTGATTTATTTTGACAGCTTGAATTTGAAAGGATTGGAATTTGAAGGGTGGATTTCTTAGCGTGGATTTCAAAAGTTTTATTATTAAGAGTGGGTAACAGGGTACACCCCTGTGAAGAGAGGGTGGGGGCAAGAAATCGATTTACCCCTTCTGCAATCAAACACCATACTGTGTCGATGTGCTATCCCAAATGGTGTGAGGTGGGAGCTCGAATTGCACAGCGTGTTGCCTATTTACAGATATAGAGGGATAGTATTTTCGCACATCAGGCTTCGAAAGTACCTTATTCCCCATACTTTGTTTTAGGGTTACTCCATGTGTGGTTGCAAACATACGCGATGTCAAACGCCCGCATGGCTATTTCAAAAAACGCGTCGAATAAGGTAGGCTGGACGTTCGAAACCGTCTGTTCATGCATTCAAAAATCCTTTGTGCGGACCAAAGAGCTTTATTTTACGTGAGGATTACACAGTTTAGTTTCACTCGATCTTTGGGGGACAGCCATCCGGTTCGTACATGATACGACAGCATTCATTCCAGTGGTAAACTAAGACGTGCAGCAGATGGAGAGCTTGAAGAATATCTATGCCCGCGATGTCTCTGTAGCCGTATCTCTTTAGGAATTCGCCGAGATAGCGTGATATCATGAATAGGTTCGCATCTTCTTTTTCTAGCTCAATTTCGTGGTATACTCGTAGGATCTCGTCCACAGCATCTTCTACCCTATCGATGGCGGTGAATCTTTTCCCGATGAAAGCTTCAGAGAGCCCCTGCGGTACTGCACCTTCCGGAATCCATCCGAAAAACGCCGTCAAAACATCGAGGACCGTTCGCCCTACTGAAAATAGTGATTTTAATTAGACGGCGAGGATAAAATCGCAATACCTTTTCTAATTCGGCTGTCGATTTCCATAGTGTGTGCCTTGAATCTCTTCAGTGTTTCTTACAAATCTGCACCATCATACGAGTCCCACGTCTCACCACAACGCACAAAAGCCAGAACTTGTTTGAGCACGCTGAAACAAGTTATGATATGGCACGCGCGTCATTTGTATAAAGGGGAGCGGGACTTGTTTGATCGCGCAGAATAATTTACGTTGTTGTAGAACATCGCCTGATGCGCTGGAAACACCATGCAGAACCCGCCTGGGAACCCAAAACTACTTCTTTTACTAATAGCCACAACTTGTTTGAGCACGCTGAAACGCACACGGTGCGTGAAACGGTTTTCTTCTTTCCATAATGCTCGGACTTGTTTGATCGCGCAGAACGTTTGCGATATGATATAAAATGGCTTTAAAATAGCGTGGCCCTCTCCACAAACTATACTCGCTTAGTCGATAAGTACGTGCTATGTAATCCTTCTCCCTATCACCTATCTATATAGCTTCTCCATCACAAAACACAGAATTCCCCCCCCCTTAAAAACAGGAAATACTTTTATTTTAGTGATGATTACATATGAGACGCGCGCACTTTCGCTGGTCACTTTTTCTTCGAGTGAGTAAAGATGATTTCGGGCGATCCATCCATGAGTCTCTTCTCCAGTTTCAGATCCGGTAACTCACGGATTTCTTGCAACCCTTAATATGTGAATCGCTTAAAACGCGTTTATCGCTTTCCATCAGGAGTTCGGCTCCCCATGTCGACCTTGCGTAAGTCCAACACGTCCAGCTTTTCGTTCTTCGGAACAATGCTCCCATCACTGGGTTTATCCAGCTTTTCGAAAACAGACGACTTCTCAGTTTCTACGCACACCGAATGAACTGAAAATGAGAACTTTCCTCATTTTCCTCGTCGTGCGCTTGACCCAGAGTCGACCGATGGATGGAACTCAAATGCGCCCTTGGATGGTGGTGCGATTTTGTTTACACAATCACGCAGGAACGGCCCGATGCGCGCGCGCGAAGGACATTAGGAACTTCTTGGAAACTGCATAAGCGAACCCTTTGTTTTTGGTGCTTGTTTCGGCAATGAGCAGGTGGTGACATGTGGTCTTAGGGATATTTTTTTCTTCGCATAGCGTGGTGTGATCACTGCTTACTTTTTGGTTTTAATACGCGCGGCCTCGGAAAACATGATTTACGAGGTGACCCAGTTTCTCGTTACATCACCTTGACGCAACATTTTTTTTCCGCTAGGGCCCGCCGCAGAGTACTCAGTTTGGCCATGACGGGTGGAAGTGCGTTTTGATATAAAACAGATGGCTCGAACACATCTTCAGGGTGACCCAATTTCTCGGACTTGCAACCTTGCGGAAACGAGCGAGCATTGATATAAAACAGATGGACCCAACCGGAGAGATATATTACGCGCCTGTGTTTCGGCTATCTAGTTTTCCGTGCGGCTGGCACGGTAAGTGGTCGACACGTGGGTGCCCGGAAGGTGCGCAACATTTTGGTGTGTCGGCGCATGTTGTGAGGTGTGCGCGGGTAGGCTGAAATCGTGTGAGCTGTCCACGCGCCCGTGTTTCCCTACCGTGCTGTAGCCCGTCGCGCGACAAGAATCTACGTACGTCATACCGGTGTGATGAGGTAAGCCAATTTTTTTTTGATGAACTTGTTCATAGTGCGTCGATACTTAACATTTTAATATTGGTGCTTCCAGTATAGAGAAGGAACGCGAAGGTGCGACTGCACAGGATGTTCGGGGAGAGAGCAATATGAAATTGTGTTTCTTCATACTCAGCTTGAGCTGAGTACGTGCGTGCATAGCACTGAGCAATTTGTTTAATAAGCATAGGAGCATCAGTCACGACATAGCATCACTGTGCTTTGTGCTCGATTTAATTAATATCTTATGTTGAAGTCTAAAACTGCAATATGCGTAAATACGGGCTGGCTAAAGTCGCATGAGCTGTCCACGCGCCGCATGTTTCAGATATTGCTGCACGGTGCTCTTGAAATTATGTGCCCGTCTGCGAAGGTGAGCGCATTTTTTCGAGATGAACTCGTTCATAGTGCGACGTTGTGCCCTGAACTTATATTTCTGAGGGTGCTTCCAGCTGCGCTCTGCGTATACGAGCTGTGTCGCGTGAGCTGGCTATGTTTGAACAGAATATTCCGAGGGGATCAATGTGCAATTGTGTTTCTTCAAACTCAGCTTGGGTCGAGTCCGCGAAGATTGAGTGCGTTTTTGTGTGATCATCCTAAATTTATATTTCTAATGGTGCTTCATGCTGTTCAGTAGTGCTCGTGCGAACGCGGAGGTGTGTCGCGTGAAATATACGCTGGCTACGTTTGCGGCGTGATGGAGATTTGTAAACCTGGAAGGTGCGCGATAGTTTGATGTGTCTATATCGGTGCATGTTGAGCCCGTGCGTCGCTATCATACGCAGATTACGCATTCGAAATTGTATTGTGTGTGTGTGTATGCATAGCTACGTGATAACGGTCTGTGCATGCCTCTCAGGTGAAAAATTGCAATATAGGCGGACATGGGCGGGCTAAAATCGCCTGAGCTCTCCACGCGTTTCAGATATGGCGTGCTGTATGGTGCTCGTGACGCGCGTTGAATCTATGTGGTGTAAAACCTGTCATATTTGTAACTGTGATACTTTTAAAGTGAACACATTTATTCTGAGGTGAACTTGCTTATAATGTGATAAACTTCGTTCATTTTGAATCTGTGTGATCACCCTGGACTTATATTTCTAATGGTACTTCTTACTGTCTAATAGTGCTCTTGCGTACTGTTTTGAAGGAACGCGTGCTAGGTGTGTCGCGTGAAATATACGCTGGATACGCTTGCACAGAATACCTCCGTGAGAGCTCTGAAACCAATCTGAAATAGTGTTTCTTGCTACTCAGCTTGGGTTGAGTCTTCTTTTTAATATTGAGTACGTGCGGAGTTTCACTGCGCAGCACCAACTACTACTAATGTGTCTACTCGATCACTTTGTTTAATAAGCGTTGAAGCGTCAGTGAGAGAAACAATCTTGAGCTTCACCATTACTATGCTTCGCCATTCTGCTTGATTTAATTAGTTTCTTGTGTTGAACGCACACCGTCTAAAAACAAAACGATCCTAAGCTTCCTTGCAGGTGCAGCTCTACAGGGTTTCTTGATGATTTGCTCAATCGACATTGAAATCGTTTTTCTCTAAAACGAGCTTCTCTGCACAGCATCATTTCTCGATCATGTTTCGTCTTCCTGCTCAGCTTTTTAGTACGAACGCGTGCGGAGCTAGTGGGTTTCACTGCTTGGCATCACGATGCTTTTTTTTTCGTTCTGCTTATTAAACATTGAAACATTTTTTGTTTTGTTTTGTTGTAGCACACAATCTGCGACAAAATCCGTTCTACAGCTTTTAAGAATGAACGCGCTTCACTCTATAGCATTATTTAGGTTCCTCCCTCTCCATTCTGCTTGATAAACACTGAACTAAATTTTGATGTTGAAGTGCAAAAGCACACTATCACAAAAACGAAAGCTTGTTCCCGGAAGTGGGCTTCCCCATGATCATGCGTACAACGTGGTTAAGCCCACTTTACTCGTGTTCTATGGAGAGATGGGTAGAGAGTGTTTTAAGATGTGTTCATCGTACCCTGAACGTTTTTTTTAATTTACCGTTAGCACTGCGAGGCAACCGTGGCTATGAGGGGCATGGATAGCATGAAGGCGGCTGACTTCAGATGGCGGCACTGAACATATTGATGTAAGCCGTTTTATTCATGTTTTGTAATGTTCAGCAGCAGATTTGGCTTCTAATGCTGGCTCTCTTGCTAGAAGTATGAACCAGTCGGATAGAAAGGAATGACCAATGCGGTTAGAGTGGACATTATCAACACTCGCGTCGCGGCTGTCCATCTTTGCAAAGAGGGCATACAACCGGCGCCATCTGTTGTATGTCTAGGGAACCTTCTTTGGCGCCGTCAGAGCATGTGAAAAAGTTTCATTGTGAGAACCAGTGAGCAGCCGCGGAGGGAGGCATGGGCCGATAGCAGTTGGAGCCCACCAGCCCTCGCTAAACCTATCTTATGGTAAAAGTTCCAATATCTCACAGTTAAACCTATTTTATCTCATGTAGAGATTAGAGGGAGTAGCAGTCGGGTCTAGCGATCAGTGGAAGTGCAGTTCTAGTCTGTTAGGGAGCTCTACACATAAGTGACCAATGAGAGGCTTGTAGTCAGATGGGCCAATGAGCACTTGCAGATAGATGAGCCAGATGGCATCTACCGAGGGAGCTGAGTGACCAACGAGCGCAAGAGATGACCGGGATCTCTCTGATGCAGCTGAACCAACCCACAGCTGGACCAGGAGGCTGTTGTACCAAATAAAGCTTGAAATCAACAATTGTCGTGTGTCTTGTCTGAAGCGGCTGCCTGGTACCAACAAATTCAGGCTAGCCAATCACTGTTCAGTAGGCTTATCGTGGACCAATCGGAGTCGGCCATCGGTAGGCTTCGGTTTGAAGGGCCAATCAGTAGGCATAGCGTGGTTTGGCTTAGAAGTCAGTAGGCTTGGAATGGACCAATCAGCATGAAGTAGGCAGACCTAGTATAAAGGTAAGTTTAGATATCTGAGATAGAGCCACAGTGGAGTTGCGGCTGCGCTAGTGAAGGCTATGTGGACCGGATTAGAAGTCTGGATTGGTAGGACCAATCAGCATGAAGTGGGCGGAAAGTTGCACGCCACGAGGTAAGTTTGGGCATATGAGTGGGCATATGAGATAGAGCCACAGTGAAGCCGCTGCCTCGGTAGTGCAGGCTATGTTCAGTAGGCCTAGAACGACGCCCAGGGCGCTGGTGAAGGCCATGTTCAGCTGGCCAATCAGTAGTGGCCAATCAGAGGGCTTAGAATGGACCAATCAGTGGAGCCGGTTAATTAGGGGCAGAGCTCAGCGATCAGCCTCTGCCAATCAGCGTGAAGTGGGTGGAGCCAAGTAATTAGCATAAAGGGGCGGAGCTATGGTGAACCAATCAGCAGGCATGGGCCAATCATCGTGAAGTGGGCGAAGCCAAGTGATTAGCATAAAGGGGTGGAGCTACAATTGACCAATCCACGATCAGTAGGCTTAGCATGCGCCAATCACCGTGAAGTGGGTGGAGCCAAGCCAACTAATTAACATAAAGGAGCAGAACTACGATTGACCAATCAATGATCAGTAGGCTTGGCGTGGACCAATCAAGGTGAAGTGGGTGGAGCTAATGGCGGCCAATCAGATGGCTTTGGATTTGGCTCCTGTCGGATTACAAGTGGATTGTGTTGGCTTAGAATTGGATTGTGTTGGCTTAGAATTGAATTTTGGCTTAGAATTGGATTAGAATACGCCATCTTGGATTAGAAAAAAGACGTCGGTATGCGTAACAGCGCCCTACTACTCTCCGGTGCCATCACCGCTCGTTCAGTTTTTTACGCGCTAATCAATGCACGTCACACGGGCCACCCGGCCCGTTGTACTAGAGGCCTCACAACCCTTCATCTTGTCAGAGGCATATGAGGGTGAAGGTTTCGTGAGGCCTTGAAGGCTTGAGGAGTTGTGACTGCCTGTGAGCCCATAACGGTGTGTTTGCCCTCGTGCGCATTTTGGCATAATTGTGATGCAAGGGTTTCGCCCATTTTAATGGGCTTTGCTGCCGCCTTTTCTGAATTTTGCAGTCGACCCTGTTACAATCCCAGCAGAAGAGCAACGCATACCTCGTCGATAATATGTGTCCCTCACCATGACTTAAGAGGTTTGTCAATGAACAACTGGACCACAAAGATTGAGCAAAGTGCATTCGCTAGTCTCACGTTTGAGCATTTCAGCAAGAACGAAGGGCAAGCCTCGCAAGGCAATTACCGCAGCATTAGTTTTGCCTCCTTCGCACACAGACAATATTATTTCCACGTATTCATTCACTTCTACCGTTGTTGCTACGCATTTTGACAGCGCTTGCGGATTAATGATGGCTGTGGGCAGAAATGAGTTGTACAAGGGTACTTTAAATTTATAAAAATGATTGACGTTTTTGCGGCGCAACAGCAACTAAGGCTATACCTTCAATTGTTCGTGCGTAAATGATCTCCAGGTACTGCAAACCGAACACCATTGTATCTCAGGAAATTATATTCAAGTATCAACGAGACCCACAAAACACGATAGAAAGCGTTAACGCTAGCAGTTTTGTGCGAGGGTTCTCTTCTAAGAACATCGCTCTGGATTCCAATTAACTGACGATTAATTGATTAACTGACCATTAACTGATTCCAATGACCATCTGCAAACGTGATGTTTTAAAACATTACTCACCCATTGCGTCAGTGGACAGAAAGTTCACGACGCCATATTATAAAAATGCGGAAGAATCGCTTCCATGCAGCAACTATGTTTCATTCACTCCTTTCCGTCGGGCCGTTCCTGCTAGTGCTCTTCGCCAGATGTGGTACGTCCTCACTGTATTCGTTCTAAACTCTCGCGAAAACTGTGACTCTATTTCCATGACTGTCGCCTATGGATGTACGTACGCTCGAATAGGTCGTATATCTATTGATCTTCTCTCGTTTTCCGTTAAGGTAATGCTCCGCGACTGAACTAGTGATATGCCGTACCGCGCAGCACGCTGCTTGCAAGCCTTTGTAAATGCGAACAGACGAAAAGAACTGTACACTCGCTTGAGACAATAAAATAGCAATTTACTTGGACGTTTCGTGCCCGATACAGGAGACATCATCAGTGCAGGAACAGAACGAGGGCAGAGAGAAAATAGCGGATTATTTAAGGAGGTCAGCATACACATCGGGGAGAGGGCCGCGATTGACTTGGCATATTCAAGCCTCGAACGTGCCATGATTCAAGGAGCTTTCATGGCACGTGCGGAGCGACCCTTCAGTGTGCAACGTCAATCGCGGCCCTCTCCTCGATGTGTATGCTGACCTCCTTAAATAATCCGCTGGTTGTTGTCTTCCACAGGGGTGGCATCTAATTTATTGCTCCGTAGACGAAAGCGTGCTGGGCGAACGCAATGCATCCTGGACAGGTCCTGGTCGTACGTCACAGCAAACGTCAAGGCACACGTGACCTTAAAGATGGCGGCGCCCGTGATCGGCGGCCAAACCGTTTGTAAACAATGCGGTTGTTGTTTCCGGACGACGTTTTGGATGTTTTTCGATCACGGTAGCTATTTTTATCCGATGATCTCGCAGTAAAACGCGCAGTTTTATGCATAAAGCCTCGTATTGTTGACAACTTCCAAAGATGCGATGACGACCGCGTGTTAAGACTTACCGAGCCGATGCGATGTACTTAAACTAAGGTGAAATGGGCTACCATGTTGCGGACCCAGCAAACCACCGACGTCCTAAGGATATCCTCGCATGATCCCGAGGTCCTGGTCCCTCATGGATGTCCTAAAAATGTATTTAAGATATCTTTAAAAATGTCAGAATTTTATCCAGTGGAATGTCCGAGCAGTATGTCACTGGGACTTCCTGACAACATCCTACCTGGATGTCAAATTTAAATTTAAATGCACGCATATTTTTGTGCTGAAACTATTGCAGGTTCATAGTACATAATACAGTTTTGAGCAGTATGTTGGAAAGGCAGGTCCATGGTGATTTTGAGCATCGAACAAAAAAGTATGAAATAATTATTGAAGCGCACATGGCAGGTAACACATCAAACAACCAAAATTTCACGAAACCTGTTCCTCATATCATTGTTCATATTACCTGTCCACGATACCAACATTGCAATGCATGGCCCAAGCTTACCTGAATTGAATGAGAGCGAATTACTTTTGGAATGTAGAAACACAAATATTTCATGCTTCACTACACGAAAGTTTCGTACTCTGACAAAGTGCACCTATATTGGTCAAGTGACCAGATGTCCCTATTTACGCGGTAACATCCCCGGCTTTTTGTCCATTGTTTCTGTGTCCGAAGTTTGCAATGATCTGCTTGTTGATCCAACAAAAATACAGGGCCTTTATTTTTATCCTTTACAGCATTTTTTAAGAGGCTATAAGAGCAGCACAGATGCCGTTTTTGCAATTGAGTTATACGGCCATGCGGACATCGTCTGGAAGAGAGTATGTCAGTACAAGATGAGTGAATACCTAAAATCCATTAATTAACTCTTTAATTAGAGAATTTTGGACAAAAGCGCGATAGCAGAATAGGAGTCAATCCTCGTTCAAAGCCATTCTATCTTCTAAAAATCCAGAAAAGAGCGCGTGCCGTGAAATATTCATCGCTGGATTTTGGTATGCAAATGAGCAAAAACGAAGAACCGCGCCTCAGAGCGCATCATCTACGCCGACGAATGCTCATCAGGGCCGGAAAGCGGTTTATCTGGCCAGCATATCGGCCAACTCCAATCATCTCCGTCGCTCCAAATCACGTGGCCCCTGACATGAAATGAGCGCTGTGCTCCCTGCGTTCCCAGTCACTGCGGTTTCGTGTTAAAATTCAGGGATGGATATTTTCACGCACGTGCGTGTTTCAGGATTTGCTAGACGCGGAATGGCTTTTAACAAGCATAGTCTCTCATTCTGCTATCGCGCTTTTGCCCAGAATCCCCTAATTAAAGAGGTAATTAATGAATTTTATGTAATTAGTCAACTTGTAGTTTTATACATTCTTCGAGAGGATGTCCGCCTGGCCCTATAATTCGATTGCAAAAATGATATCTGTGCTGCCCTCATAGCTCTTTTTTATAAAAATTCTGCAAAGCATCAAAATAAACACCCTGTATAATACTTGGGCTTGTTGGAAATGAAATCACGCTAAAACTTTGGTAATCAATCTCACGAAGCTTGTCTTCCTCCAGCTCGGGCGTCATTCCTTAGTATATGGGCTGTAGTTCCACAATCTGTGATAGCAATTAATGATGTTGAAATGCCTTGCTCAGAGTTGAGGGAAGTATTTTGACTGTGAAACTACCCGCCTGCCAATGTGCTGCAAAGATAGTGCAAGCATGAAACGGTGGGCCAGCACAAACCCCGCTTACTAAAATCATTGCCTACTACTGTATACTGCTTTGAATTCAGATAGTTCTGGTGACGCCACATATATGTGTTCGATGTTGTACATGGCGCTACAGCCCTGCCATGTCGCACAAAGACGGTGAAAACATATTGAAAGACGCACAGTAAAAATATATGAAACAACTTTAAAGATCACAATGGTGGTTACGGTGATCTCCCCCAGGTGAAAATCTGAACTGGAGTCTATGCCAAAGTGGTTTGAAGTGGAATAAACCGTCTCTGGTTCAGAGTGAAGTGCTTCCACTTGATTGCCAAGTGGTTTCCAACTGTTTGTTGGGTCGATATACCAGAAACATTCGCGCAGAGTACCGAAATCGAACTTTCCACAATTTTCACTTGAGTTTGAAACCGAAACTTTAATGGCCTCGCCGTCGACTCGAGGAGCAAGACCGAGCGCCATCTGCATCAGTACGTGTTTTGAAATGTCGTTGCGGTTGGTCGTCGGGTCGCAGTTTTCGTCTTTCAACTCTTCAAAACGGGAAAAAACGTGAATATTTAGAATCTCTGTCGTCAGGCACTACATTATGTACAACTGCTTGTGTTACAACTTCTGCACCAGCTCAATCGGAAGAAACTACAAGCGAGGCAGGACTGGAATTACGCTGGTAAGTATAGTAGTGATTCGATATTTATGTACATTTATCTCAATGTGTGGTTCTACTCCCCGTTATTACTATTGTTTAAAATATCGTAAGTGCAGGCTACCTGTTGGGTAAACTCCACGCCCTCCTGCTCAGGCTTCTCTCCCATGGGGTTACTGTTATTTATCTGAACTTCGTGTAGCCTGCTAGTGCTTGAATTGGCTTTGTTATGAAATGTCTTGTAGCTGGCAGTTTGTCATACATATGGGGGGAGACTTGCAGGATGCTTATGAATCATGCAGAACAAGGGCCAGCGACTGAAGTGAGGTATGTGGCATATGATTGTTGCAGGAAAACATTTACGTGTACTTTTGCGAAATGTTTTTCTACAGGTTTTCTCACTGAAACTGAATTCCCAGTTTACCGCTTCAATATGCACCACGTTTATGTAATTTTGTCCTCGGATGAGGCAAGAATGGATCCAGTCTCATCTGCCACGAGGTGTCCTTCCGAATCAGGTAGGAGCAGCAGCACCTCTTACTGGCTATTAGGCTGATATAAATGTTGTAACCTGTACTTTTTGCACGAAACAGGACTGCAGATTCTAAAGTAACAATGTAGTGTCGACGGCTTGGACAAGGACGGCGAGTGAAAAAGCAGGAAGTTCTTATCACTCGTCGTTTCTGTCCTGTGTTACAGCTTCGAAATGAACAGGGCTGCTGACTGTTGGTAAGACCAAATTATCACTGGTGTGAATTTCTTCTTTTCGGTGATAACAATACATTCGGGTACAGGTGTCGTAGTACAGTCGGCTTGCGCTTTTTCTATCATTGACTCCCGACATCTGGCATCATTTATGCCCGATTAACTAGCATACACAGGAGTGTTATGAGAAATGATCTGAAAGTTGCCATGTTTTACAGATGCGGAGAAAGATCACTTGCGCCACTCTCACTGCACCGCCGAATTTTGTGGCAAGTCGAGTCCTTTCTTTCCAGTTATGCGGTTGTCATAATGAACGCAATTTTGCCAGTGCTTAAGTTTTTTCAGTAAGCAAAGCCAATAGTCAGTTGTGACTTGTATAGGTGAGCATGCTGATCTGGCTAGTTCTAGCAGAGGGTATTATAGCTGTTGGCATTTCAGTATGGTGAACCCCTTGGCTCGGCCTCACATATGCAGTGCTGTTCTGTGAGGCCAAAAACGTAGCCAGTACTCAACGTGTTCTTTGTGTGGATTATGGCCGTCGCACAAGAGGAAGATTTTGAAGTAGCCCGTGTGTATGTTTCATATGAAATCAGGTTAAAACTTGGGCAGGTTGGCGTGACATACTAAAAGCGTATCTTTCCTGAGCGCTGAGGAGCGCGACGTTGCGGGCAACGAGCACGAGCTGCGCAATGACTGTGCAACGAGCTTTAAGTGTGGCCTCATCTTGCATCTGACCCAATATGCCATGAAGCGAAACAGAAAACTTCGTGGCACTATTATGTTTGAAGTGGACACTGCGATAAAAAGGCGACTACGCCACGGCAAAGAATCTGCATCAAAGGAATCAAGAACCATAGAGAAGAACCACGAACAATATGCATCTCGCCATTAAATCGAGAACCAGGGAACTGTGTGTGACAGTGCGACTAAGTTAAGTCAAGAGAGAAACATTTTTAAGTGCAATATCAAGAGGTGTCGAAGATGTGTTCCAACATCAACCAGATAAATGTGTGTGACGGTGCGACTAAGTCAAGCCAAGACTGAAACATTTTTAAGTGCAGTATCAAGCGACGCCAAATAATCTGCATCAAAAGAATCGAGAGCTGAAGATGTGTCTCAACATTAAATCAAGAGAACCAGGCAACTGTGTGTGACTAAGTCAAGTCAAAGTGAAACATTTTTAAGTACACTATCAAGAGTGAAAGTGTTTTCGTATTGCGCAGCATAAAATAAATAACTTTTGGAGTCTTGTTATGTTATGTTATGTTGCTTGCCTGTGCTGCAGATAGGCACTGATGTGCAAACAGAGTTGAGTAGAACAAACCGATGAACTGACGTACAGGCAAGCTAGTGGAAAATCTATGATAAACATGCCTGAGCAGTTGGTGAACACTGAAGACTGCACAGGACAGCTGTCTTGTATAGTCTCCAGTGTTTACCCATTGCTCAGGCTTGTTTAACATTTCAGCAAGTCTGTCCATCAGATGCCTGTATCTCTGTCATTTTATCAACATTCGGGGCACGCCATAAAAGAAAACACAGTATGGGAGAAAGATCCATTTCAGGTTCCTGAAATGTAGTTCGGAACGTTATAAGGACGTTTTGAGGAGATCCTGGGATGTGACTTTGGCACTTTACCGGTAGTCTCACAGACGTCCCAGAGATGATAAGGGATGTCCGTAGGACGTTTCTATTGTCCGGAGCTTAACGTTCTGGGGACGTCCACAGGTAATTGTTGGTTTATTGGGGAAGAAGCACCGCATAGTTTACGCTGGCAAAATACGGCCATCTCTGACGGTGTTAAGACAGTGAAAATATGTCGGTAAGCGGCAAAACGACATGTAAACAAAGTCACATGACCTCAAAATGACGTTTTCTATGACATGCGAGCACGACAAGATGGCAGTTTTGCCAAAAGCACCCGCTTGAGGGTAGTCACAACAATGGCGGGTTTGTGTCACCCCTCTGATGTCTTCCCTGATTCTGTTCGTGCACTGGTGATGTCTCCCGTATGGGGGACGTTCGTCTGAGTAAAAAGTAATTTTGCTGTATCAAGCCGGTGTACAGTTTTTCTTGTCATTACATCTCATCGCACTTGCAACATCTTCAAACCCAAACATATTTGTGTAAAAACGAACTATGTTCTCTGTGCTTTCCAACCATGCCGAATCTTCTGAAACAGGTTGAGAACCCCGAAACCGCGACCGGGATGTGAACCCGCTTTTTTGAGAGATGACCCTCTATATATCCACAGCACTCTATTCCTGTGAGGATGCTTGGCCTGACACCGAGGCTCTTAGCTGGCATGAAGACTATGGGTGGGTAGAGGAGGCTTAGCTGACCGCATGTCCGCTTACTGAGCTTTTAAGTGGATTGTAGCGTGTAGCAGCTCGCTCTGGGAAGTATCACTGGTCGATTGCCCGTAGCTTGAATGCAAGCCTGCAAATTTTTCCGCAGAAAAATCGTCATTGTTATCGAGAGAATTAATTTTCAATTATTCATAGCGCAATCTCAACACAAAAGTCTGCTGGCAACAACAGCTACTAGTTACGATGATGATGATGGTGATGATGGATAGAAGAAAAAAATGGGGAGGTGAGTCAGGACAAAATTGGACTGGCTACCCCAGTATACCTACTTAGAAAAAGAAGGAAAAAGGAAAAGGGGAATGGCGGTAAGAAGAGTTTCGTCAGTGAAAGCAAACAAAAATGCACAGTCAAGCAGAGAGTCAAACACTGTGTGAGTGACAACATAGTGTCAGGTTGTTGATCACAATCAACGCAATAGTCCCGTAGTTCTACCAGCTACGTTCTAGAGAATCCCCGCTGGTTAGTTGGTTGGTTAACTTGTTCGAGGAAATCTCGGATGGTGCCCTCGCAGACGACGTACGGCTAGTGTTTCCATCTGCTTCTGTGCTGCTTTTCGAAGCTTGAAAAATGGTCCTCGATTGCTGTACGCGGCATTTTTTGTCAAGGATGCCGCATAATAATCTCTGCAGCGCGCCTAACTGCAAGAATACCTCAATGGGCAATCCGGACATTTCGTCCTACCATCCCCAGGAAGGACGACGATGTACGGAGCGAAGGTGGCGTTGCGTGCTATCAACCACATGGGATAAAAATTCAGTGGCGATTTAGCGGTAAAGGCAAGAGAAATGCGTTACCATTAAGCGCCTTTTCCGGTCTATACTTGAATTCCGGGCATCCATTTTCGGTCTAAACCCTACTTCCGGTACTCCACTTCCGGTCCAAATCCGACTGCCGGTTGTCCACTTCCCGTCTATACTTGACTTCGGGTATCCACTTCCAGTGCAACTCGATTTCCGGATGTCCACCTCCGGTCCATACTTGACTTCCGGTTCGGCACTTTCAGTTACTCTCTATAAGTTCATTTAATTACTATTTTATTAGCCCCAATTACTTTCAATTACCCTTTAATTACTGAAGGTAACCATGACTGAAAGTAACCATAGGTTACCTGAGGCAATCTTGAATTCCACTTAGTTCTCTTTAATTACGTTCACTTGCTTTAATTACTCAAAATTTTCCTTTAATTGACGTTAATTACCTTTAATTACCTGCGGCTTACCTTCGGTAATAATAAATTTCATTTAATCTTTCTCTTAATTACATATATCTTACATTCATTACCTTGAAACTCAACTTTCTTGCTTTAATTACCTCTAATTTGCTTTAATTACTCTTACCTCTTACACTTAATTACCTTCAACCAGTTTAATTTCATATCATTTACCTCCATTTACATTTACCCTATTATATCCCCTCTACGTGTCCACTTATACCTCTGCCTCGGTTATCTTCACCACCTGATACACACAACACCATACGCACACACACATACATACATACAGCTTTTGACATTTTAATGCTTAGCATAGGGGTGCCAAAATGGAAAAAGCTGTATCTATGTGTCCGTATGTGTGTGTGTATGGTGTGCCTGTGTATGAGATGGTGAAGCCTGCATGCGTACAGCTTTATCCATTTTAATGCGTTACCGTTAGGAGTGTCAAAACGGAAAAAGCTCTGTGTGTGTGTGTGTGTACGAGATGGTGAAGCCCCACCGATGCAGAGGTATAAGTGGACAACTAAAGGGGTTATATGAGGGTAAGCGTAAATAGAGGTAAACCATATGAAATAGAAGTAGTTGAATTTAATTACGGGAAAGAGGTAAGAGTAATTGAGCTAATTAATGCAAGGAAGTTGAATTTCAAGGTAATGAGTATAAGCTTTATGTAATTAAGAGAAATATTAAATGAAACTAAAGCTTACCGAAGGTAACCGCGTGCTACCGAAGATAACTAAATGTAATTAAAGGTAATTAACATCAATTAAGGAGACTCTGAGAGTAATTAAAACAAGCAAATGTAATTAAATGAAATTAAATGGAACTCAAGAATACCTCAGCTAACCTGCAGTTATCTTCGGTAATTAAAGTGAAATTGAAAGTGATTGAGGCTAATTAAAGGGTAATTAAATTGACTTACATATAGTAATTGAAAGTGTCGAAACGGAAGTCAAGTATAGACCGGAGGTGGACAACCGGAAGTCAGGTTAGACCGGAAGTGGAGAACGGGTAGTCGAGTTGGACCGTAAGTGAATGCCCGGAAGTCAAGTATAGACCGGAAAAGGTGCTTAACGCTAACGCATTTCTCTCGCATCTACCGCAAAATCGCCACTGAATTTTTGGCACTGCTAATGCTGACGCATTAGAAATGAAAACGGTATCTCGCGTGTGTTCGATGCGCTTCACACAAGACGCGTCCATTACGACGGCATCTTCAAAGCAAGAGTGAGTGTGCCACCGACGAAGAACAAAAGAAAAAGTCGCTAAAAGCTCATGTTGTGCCGCAGGGATTTTCCCAGGACTCTAATTTTCGGGGGTGCTGGCGGAATGTATCATGTACCACCTCGTCATCGTTCAGTCGGCACTGCATATAGTAGACAGTCTGAGGACGGCGGTAGACACCCTTCTGAAGGCAGGTGGATACAAATAGTCATCCTAGCCCTCGGTGTAACGGACCTGGTATTGCAATGAAAATAGAAAAAAGCGGCAGCTGTCGGTAACCACTTAATCCAGGTGGGGATTACGACACGTGCTGTGGCTCATGCCAGCCAACGACGGTGATCTCATGATGCATACTCACACTTTCCAGAGTTTCATCAAGCATGCAGACCCTTGCCCCCACATGCAGTTCTATTTCTATAACACACCAGACATTTTTTGTTCGTCCTTTTCTCTCCCTCATTTCGTATTTTTTTTTACACATTTGCTACACATTGATTTGATTCCGCAAAGTACAGTCCCTCGTAAACGTCAATCTTTTATTAACGGGCGTGATTGCGCAGTTTGTTGTATTTTGAATATGAGGCTACTGACATATTGACACGATCACTGTGAAACTCGAAGGCTTGGATTAATATGTGAATAGGTGAAGGTGAATAGGTAATATATGAATATGTAAATAGGTGAAGAAATAAGACATATCTTCAAAACGCCAAAGAGAACGGCAACACGTGTCACGCTTACTTCTTTTTGTCGGCACATTCTGCATGACTTTTGCATCCATTTTTCAAAAGCTCTGTCTATTACAGTCTTATAGTTATCTTCGTTAGTATTCGTATTTCGATGGTGTCGCGGAATATCTAGTCCTTCGATAGACATCTTCATTAGGGCATCGACATGTGAGGGAAGCAGTCGCGACCGTTCTGAGCACAATATTATGTTCATACTTGAGAACCATCTTTCGACACCGGACGTCCCAAGTGGAAGGAGCAGTATGGCCAGACCAGCTTCCGGCAAGGCCGGAAACATTGCGCAAACAACAACAACAACTACATGAATGATTATTGGATGAGGTGATTCACCGCAACAATTGCGGTACCGTACCTACATTGCGCAAGTAGGCTTTCTTGAGTCGCAATATTCACTGGGCTAACATCTATATATTTGAAACTCACTGGCGATATCTTTCTCGTTGACTCGGAAAAGACGAGATATCTTTGGAAAGTCGGAGTCTCCTGGCCTTTCGAGGAGGATTCTTTTTAAATTCCGTGTTAGCGCCGCGAAGCAACTGTGGCTATGAGCGGCGTACAGACGTGGACAGATGGAGAGAGGACAGCAGGAAGGAGGGGGAGAAGGGGTTGATATGCCTCCAGGGCCGACTTCAGGGGGAACTGTGCCGACATTCGCCTGGAAAGCCTTCGGAAAGCCCAGGGAAAACCTCAGACAGCACAGCCGGAGTCGGGATTCGAACTCGGGTCACCTCCCAGTCTCGGCGTGGAAAGCGATCATCCTGACAACTATGCCAGGGAGCTGGTGGATTATTTTTCTGAAATTTTGCAAGCTCCTGAAAGTCATCAGACAACCTCATCTTCATGTCATCAACAGTAGATGACTTGTAACGGCTGCCGAACTTCTGTAGATGTACATCTGTGGCAGACTCGTCAATTTATACACCGTGGGCTCTTGCGTCTTCGATGGCATATTTCATCCTCAAGAAGGGAGGCTCTAGAGTAATACCTTCAAGCGAAGCTATAGCAGTGTTGATTAGTGTCATTGCTTCATTTAAGTTCCCTTTAGGAGACTGGAGAGATTTACTGAGGCGTGCAAGAGGAGCTAAATATTCTGGAAGCAACAGAAGAATTAACGCAGTTTCTTTGAACATAGAAGTAAAATGCAAGCGAGCCGGTGTATACTTGACGCAACATGTCCCTGAGGTTGGGGGAAGGACAAAAGACAAAACACAAAAACGAACAGCACAAGACAAGGTTCTTGACAAAACCTTGTCTTGTCTTGACAAAATCTTGTCTTGTGATGTTCGTGTTTGTGGTGTTGCTAACAGTTTCTTTCTTCAGCATTCAAAGAAGTATTCCCCGCATCGACATAAATTTGTTCGTGCGCGATGCATATAGATGCATAATGCTCCACGACATCACTGATACTACCTTCGTGAGAAAGCCAGCGTGTCTCGACCGACTGCACTAGTTTATGCGTCTTTCCCTCCAGGGCACATTGAGCATGCTGCAAAACCGCAAGTCTCTTGTGGCTTCCCCTGAATGTAGCATATAGCGTGTTAGGTAGACTAATGACCCTCTTAATTTCCGGTGTAGTCTTGCGGCTACGCATCAAAGCAAGCTGCAGTAAATGGCTTGTAGACAAACAGTGAACAAACACTAAATTTGGTGCATGTCCCTTGAGCCTTGCTAGCACACCACTTATGCACCCACTAAAATTCGCACCCCCTTCGAAAGAGACTGCTGCGATACTCTCTGGTTTTAAGTAAACTTTGTGAAGCTCAGCAACAAGAAGTCTTGACATCTTCGGCTTTGGTTGATGTAAGCTGAACCGCTGACGCAAACGTCTCGACTATACTCCGAACCTCCCTATGGAAGACGTCACGTGTCGAATGCACGTGGTCAGCACTTCCTTTCCATTGATGTCAGTGCATTCATCATCCATGACAGCATACGAGGTAGCAGTGCTGAATGTCTCACACAGCTGATCTTCTAGGCATCCGCCAAGGGCTTCTAGACATCTGGGATGGGCACTATTTAAGTACATTGTAATTAAAATAGTATTTAAAATATAAATACACGTATTTATGTTTTGTATTTAAATGCACACTTGAAAAACTTATTGATAATTATCTTTAAGTACAAATTTATCGGTATTTATTTTTGTAAATACTTTATAAATACTCCTAAATACGCAAGATGCTAACTGATATCTTAAAGTTTCCCCGCATTGGACCTTTCGGTAAGAAGGGCAAAACAGAGTTCGGAGAGTCGCGCAGTGGAGAGCCTGTTTTCGCAAGCCCGCTCATGCGAAAACTATTTTAGATGGCCAGTTTTTCACTTGTGTTGCGGACAACGGTCGGGACTACCCCACTACCTTCTTGTACGAACCGTCTTCGTCAAATTTAATACATCGGCACCTGTAGAGAGGTGTTCTCCTTCGCGAATCTGATTCTACGGCCGAACAGAAGATATACCTACAAGATGCAGCCTTCGAGGAACTCCTAATAGTAAAATCGCCATGGTAAATAACAAATAAATGCTATGGTTGCTTGCTTATTTCTTGTTATGACCACTATTGTTTCTGTAATTCCAGATGACATCTTCACAGTATTTATGGTAGTAGTTATTTAGTTATTATAGTAGATATTTAAGTACAGTATTTATATTTTGTATTTAGGGGGGCTATGAACTCTACCAAGCTAGCCCTCCTACTGTGTCGGCTCCAAACGACGATTTTAACTTGTTGGCTGTGACACCTTTTGTATAGATTAATCTGATAGGTCCGTATCTTCACTACATATAGCACGCTGCTAGCCAACCATCATCCCCAATGGCAACGCTCTCGCTCCTGATTTTTTTATAACGGGAGGCGGAGCCTATTTTGTACCCATTATGTACGTCATTATGGCTACAAAATAGGCTCCGCCTCCCGTTTTCAACAAATTCGGGACGACAACGTTGTCATTCGGGATGGCGGTGGTCTAGCAGCGTGCTATGCGGTGAAGGTCATTTTTAAGAGTGTAAAGCAGAACGTTATGTGTACCTCCGAGTTGACGTCTGATTGGGTGAACAAATTCTTCAAATGACGCAACAATTGATAGAGGTATCTGGACGGCGGTACGTCTACTCGCCCGTATCCGAAAAAAGTGCGTTTTTGTATTAACTTCTAAAAGCAATAAAAAACCCCAGTGCGAGGGGACAACGAAAGGGACAAAGGACGAGACAAACACATATAACTTTATTTTTGTATTAACGCTGCACATGTTACGAAGGAGAAGTATTGAACAATAAATTGTAAATAGAATTACGAAGCGTAGAAGAACAATATTACACCCATTACAGATGTAACTAACTACCTACAGATAGGAGTTCTTACCTCCTTTAAATACTCATATCGAAAAGCATTTATGCAGAGTACTTGTATACCACTTTCAACAAAGTATTTTGTATTTATATTTAAATACTCCAAAATGTATTTACGCCCATCCCTGCTAGGAACCCTGTGACACTCTTTGATGAAAGGTGTGTTGCATTCATACCTGGGTAGTAATGTCATTACTGTAATTACTGTAATGAATTACTTTTCCTGGTAATTTGTAATGTAATGCATTACTTTTTACATTATGTAATTTGTAATGTAATTTAATTACATTTGGGCAGTAATTTTAATGACATTACTCGTTACTTTTTACAAAAGAATCGAGTGTGTGTTCTGTGTTTGCACTTGGCAGAGAGTTGGGGACCGGCGAGTTAAAAAAATTCCAACGCAAACTATGAACGATGACGCACTCAATCGGCACGGGGAACGTCAGTTCCCTTCGACCAGCCAGTTGGGACACCCGCAAACAAACGTTCATCAGGTCAACCGTTTATAGCCTTGAAGAACCATTGTTTGCGAGCCCCATCCTCCAGGCAATCTTCCTGTTGTCGTGATACTTTGTGTCACCTTCGTCTCTACATTGTGGTACGATACGTCATACGTGGCACACTAGCCTGACACGTAGAAGAGACAAATAGAAGAGTACAAGCTAACTGTTGTTACATTGTCAGCACGCATTTCCCTGAATTTCGGGAAAGGCAGGTTTCGTCAACTTTAGTGTTTTCATCCCTTGTGCCTTCCACAAAACTCGGGAACATGTACGCCAGTAATGGCAAAGTAATGACGTTGTAATGCCATTTCTTTTTCGCAGTAATTGTAATGTAATTTCATTACATTTCAGTTGCAGTAATGAGTAATGTAATTTAATTAAATTCTAAGTGGAGTAATGAGTAATGTAATTTAATTACATCTTAGAAGTAATCTACCCGGTATGGTTGCATTCTTGGGACCTTTCTCAATTTGTTTAGTAAAGCCCCCTGATAGGTTAAGCATCGTCGCGGTTTCCACTAAATTGCCCCACCGCCAGTTCTCTGCTGTGTGTGGTATTTCTGACCTAAACAAATAGTAGGACAACCGCATTAGGCCTTTTATGGAGCTTACTTCCTTCGACAGTTGCTTGTTTGACTGTAGAACGAACATTTGTGGCAGTTTCACATCCTTTGGCTTCGATTACATTCTTCGAGAGATGTCCTGTGCAGTTAGCTTCTCTCATGTTTGTTTGTGCTTTCTCGCCAAGTTTTTTACATGCGGAAAGTGGAATTAAGTGTGTGCTCCGTGGACCATCTTTAGTCATCGCGAAAGATGGGCAGATATTACAGCGGTATCCGTGCTTCGTGCGTTCAATCCGCGAGAACTTGACGTACGACTATGGTCGGGCACCCGTATTTGCGTGAGAAGTGCCAGCAAAAAGGTGTACCACTTAGTGAAGGCAGTGAATTATCTCTCACGGATGAATTGCAGTCTGTGTCGGGGGTCATAACAGGCGAGCAACTCTGTGCAGCTCCTTCATCCTCGTTCGTGTCATCAGCAGCGTCACTGAACTTCTGTGAATGTAGTACCCGTGACGACAGACATTAGGATTTGATTATGTCGCAAGTGTCATCATTATGCACACCTATACATTTACAACACACCCTGCTTTCACTCGTAAGTTAGTATTCATTTCTTTGATTGTACTGCAACTATTGTTTAAGAGCGTACGGAGAAACTATTCCTTACTTAATTGTTGTGAAGAGAGGAAGTAGCAACAGAGCGACGTAAAGGTTAAGATATTTACTGACTAAGGTCTAACGAAGGAAAATCTTAGCAATGAATCCGTGTACTACGAAATATAAACGCGCGAGATCCAGAAACGGTTTACCTCTATCGTCGTCCGTAACACTAGTATTAGATGAGGCAATCAAGCATAGAAGGGCGCGTTCACAACACAAGCCTCAAACCCCAGTTACCAGCTCCCGTGGCGTAGTGGTTAAGGTGATCGCTTGTCGGCGAATGTCGGCACAGTTCCCCTTGAAGTCGGCCCAGGACGCACACTAACCCCTCTGTCCCCCACTCCTTCCTGCTGTTCTCTGTCCACGTTTGTACGCCGCTCATAGCCACAGTTGCTTCGCGGCGCTAACACGGAATAAAAAAAAACAGTTTCATACATCAATTGAATAATGGCAGTAATTCATTGATGGTGCCGCTTCTGCAGCCGCCATTATTCAATTTAATTATCGGTTATTTCTCGTTACCGAACCGCGCGAGCTGCTTATCGCTCAACGACCTTTATTTTGCGTTATTCATCTTGTGTACAACAGTTGGTGGCAGAGTTGTACGTATCGCGTTACTAGTAATTGCGTTACTAGTAATCAATTACTTTTTTCAGTAATATTTTAACGTAATCAATAAACTTTGTGAGCAAGTAATTTTCCAAATAATCCGATTACAATTTACGGTAATCAATTGTAATTGATTACTTCTTTAACCTCCTGTCAACAATGGCAACCCTTTTCAGCAAGCCAATCTGTTCTTTTGTTCCACCACCAGTTCGACTGAAGCAATGACGCAGAGGTCACTGTGACGGCCGTCTCTAGTCCACACGTGTCATACGCACGCATTATTACCACAGTAATATGATACAACCGCGATAATATGATGATATGATAATATTACAACCGCGACCTACTAGAGCAACAGTAAAATAGGTGACTGTATTGATAAACTGTGGGGGCTGAACATAACAACAGTAACAAAACCAAGCAGAAGTTTCGATGTTGTTTTAAATGTATGTTTAAATCTGTTATAAACGCGTGTATGTGTTTTATATGTTGCTTTCAAATGTATTTGTGAATTTCACTTATCATGTATGTTGGTGTCTCATATTAGAATTTGCAACAAGAGCTGCATGGTTGCATTCACTGCAGGCTTGTTGTTCCACAATTTATATATGGCCCACAATTTAAAAGTAACAGGAAATGTAACGCGTTACATTTTTAATCGGTAACGTATTACATTTTTGATGAAGTAATTTGTAACGGTAAAAAATTACTTTTCGTGCAGCAGTAACAGTAACTGTAATCAATTACTTTTTTCGAGTAACGTGTACAACTCTGGTTGGTGGCAAGCAAGTCTTGGGATCTGTTTCTTACAGCATCGTCAACAACTTTATTCTGTCGGTAGTGGGGGCACTGGTGAGGGTGAAGCAGGAGCTTTAAAGCAGGAGGTGCTTAACAAACAGATTGTGTAAGAAGGCACTCGGATTTCTTTTGTCTGTTATTATCATTTGTCAAATTATACCGGTACTTATACTGGACTATCACAACGAAAAAGCTTATTTTCTTCTGTCGTTGGTTTACCGGTTGCTTATCATTAACAACTGACACGTAATTGAATGACGGTGAAACACTTCGAGTCATCACACCGTCGAGTCATCTTTGTATTACTGACTTAGGTATTACTTGGCCGGTTCTGGAAACGGGTAATCGTGCTCGTGCCTGCTTATGACACCTATCACATCCCACAACACCGCTTGGTGACTATTACTTTGGTGGCACACACTCACGCACGCAGTAGCCCACCCATGCTTTCGTAGATCCGAAGCTAAACATGCACATGCCAATCCTGTTTATTTCTGGGATGTTACTGAACGCAGACCATAACTGTCACATAAAGTCTGCCAGTGTCCAAGTAAAAGGTTTAAGCGTATAGTGATATTAAGATGTGCGTGGTTCCACCATACATTAAGGAAGCACTTCCTCATGAACTCAACAATCGACAGTAGCGGCTATAATTCAACGAACTACTGTTCGAAGAACGAACGAGAACGAGGCAGATATGCGTTTCGAACGCAGCAAAGTTAGTGTACTTCGGTACTATCGGCTGGAGTTATCCACCAAGATGTTCGTTAACTTTGTGTAAGGCACCGTTGTAGTCTCGACACATCGAGCAACCCCTTGATGCGAAACGAAAATTTCGTTTTGAATGTCATACAACTCTGCCTTGAGTTCACGCAATATTCTACATTTCCCCTTTGTACGCAAAATATAAATACCGTCAGTGAACATTGCGCTCCACCATTACCTTCACCTTTCTTCATTAGCTTTACCTTTCTGAATACCATAGGACTTCGATCCTTATTATGAAGGGGCTCATTACTTCATTCCTCGCATCACCACCAGCAATGGGGTAGAGTATTCCCCCTGGCGATGAAATTCCCCAACCATTCATCATCTCACAATAAAGTTGTTGTTGTTGTTGTTCGCGCTCCACCAAGTTAAGTAAGAAGCGGCAAAACTGCATAGTTTCATTTTCTATTTGTGTGTGTGTGCGCGCGCGTATAATTTAGAGATTTCTCGAAAAGTAAGTGAGTGACGTCTTTGGGGTTAAAGTCTCTCTCCTAAGGCAAAAGCGTTCCGGCTTTTCACACGACGTCTGCCATCGGCTGTGATGAGTAGCGGAAGTCGATATTCGAGGATGAATTGTAGATTGCGCACTCTATGACGATTCTGCTGCACTTATGGAGAAACGATCTTTGGAGAGAATGCAGTGCGTGACACGTGGATTGCAATCGCATAAATTGGCTAAGAGCATGAAGAGGCGAGATTTAGTAAGCAGTGGCACTTCAAAGCACTCTCATAAGTGCAACAGTTCCTAAACCAGACAGGGTCTATAGACTGGTGTGTAATGGAAGAGATTCCCGGACACCTGAAATATGTGTTTTATACGACATCTTGCTATCGGTTAAGCAGGCACAAAGTCACGTCAGTTATCACCCACTTGTCAGCTATTTTAGAGCAACAGCTGTTAAGGGCTCAATCTCGTGAAGGTACCCGCATGTCGCATCGCCGAAAACCGTTCTCTCCCTCGGTGCGAGATGAAGTGAAATAATAACGCCACCGTCCTCAGCCGGGATTAAACCAGCCAAGCCAACACGCTACCGACTGAGCTAACACGGCCGACTAGGAAGAAGAAACAAGAAAAAGCAGCGTGATACAGACTGCTCATTTCTGAGGGTCACGCTGGCTGTGACGTCGTCAGCGGTAGGATAGCGGATCGTACTGTGCACTTTGGCGTCTGCCGTTCCTGTGCATTGCACGCGTAGCGCAAACAGCTAGCTACCAAACAACGCCAACTCCAAAATAGTTGGGTGCAATGTGATTAAAAGAAACTCATATGGGGTAACATTTTATGGTTTTCCGTGGAAAGCTGAGCAACAAAGTGAGGTGCAACGCGTGTCCAACTTGTTCTCTATACGTGACGTGGTTACATAATTATTTACACCATTTATCTGTGAATACTGGTTAGCCTGTGGCGGCCCGTGTGTGATGACGAAGACGTGCCTCTGCTGTGTCCTGTCCCTGAGGCCCGGCAGTTCTACCGGCACCGTCCTAGCGTGAGGCCACGACCATCTGCCCACTGGGACATTCCATCATCGCAGGTCAGGACTCATGTAGAGGAACACAAACCTCCTCTACATTTGGTGACCCAAACGATAACATCTAGTTCGGCGTAATTCAACCCAGTACCATCCCAAATTTCTGCAAGTACAACTCCGAAGCCATCTCCGAAGGTACGGTGCATCGTTCTGCCGAGGAATCGCTAGGCGACGACTTCCATCCACCGCGGCTCCGCTCGTCGCAACGCCCGGCCGCGCAGCACCATGGTTCTACCCACCATACTCATCTACCCAGCTCACGTCGCCATGGTCGCACACGTCACGTCGCCGCACGTTTCGTGATGGCACTCCTCGGGATTCCACCAGCGGCACCTTCCCGAGCATCAAGCTCCTGTACCGGTCGCGGTATGCCGCTGTCGACCGCACCACCGCATCTGCTACGCTAGCTGTCTAAGAACCCTGCCCGCCTCACCTTCCCACCAGACTTCCATAGAAGATGCTGGCAGCCCATCCAATTGCGATCAAGAGGCACGGGACCAACGTTCCAACGGGGACCCGGGCGGAGGCCACCGATTTCTACTCCCGGTCTCCCTGTGCTTCGCGATGGTCCTCCCCGGCACTGTCCTTGGCGACACTACGAGCTCACCGCTCACGAACCGGTCGCGGTTCTGTCGCCCCGTCCTGCATTACGTTCTGCCTACCTGCCTATTCTGCTCTCCGCTTCGGCCCGCCCCTGGAACCCTTCAGGCCAGCTCTTGTGCGCACCGTTCATCCCGCCACTTCTGCCCACTCAGCACAAGACGAAGACCAGCCGTCCCTGTTCCATGTGTCGCCCGTCTTCCTCCTCATGCATCGACGCGGACCGCAACCGCTAGCGGCAGTTCTACCGGCACTGTCCTAGCGTGAGGCCACGAACATCTGCCCGCTGGGACATTCCATCATTGCCGGTCAGACTCATGTAGAGGAACACCACCTCCTCTACAAGTCAACCAGGCTGTTTCATAGTTGTGGGTAACTATAAAATATTTCGTTTGTAAAGCGAAGTGTGACGACCACAGGCACACTGTCTAAGCCCTGTGCTCTTCCCCAACAAGCTCACACTGACCGCATCAGCAACAGCTTCGAGACGTGCCGGATGCACAATCTTTGCATTTTCATTATTTTCTTCCTTTTTCTTTCCCCTCAATAAAATATCAAGTCTACCTTGCGTTTGACTTGCCTTTGGTTTAGTTCTTCGCATAAGCGCATATCCCCCCACACAAACATAAAGAGAGGATGTCTCAATTGTCTGTTGTGGACGCATGATCGTGCATAACGTAAAAGATGACTTACTGTTTGACACTGATTCGCGACCTTTCAACTTCATCACCCCTCACAGAGCGAATCATGGCAACAGTATTTGTCAAAAATATATTTCTAGTCCGTTCATATCACCACATAACATCATGGCTGCAAAATAGTTCTTGTGTGTAGCCTCCAAGATTGACAAAAGATTACAAATGTAGGCAGGAACTTACTGTCAATAGCAGATATTCATTCTTCAGATGCTATTGATGAGATACATTTGAAGTATTTTTATCAACGTGACTCCACACTGGTTGACCCACTACGCTACCTTTTCTCTCGTATCTTTAGTAGACAGATATTGTTAATATTGTGTAGTAAAAGACGGGTTCTGAATAAAAAAAATAGAAGAGAAAGTCCGGTCGGCTAGCTGTACAGCGAACAGTCGGCTGCCTCCAGTTGGCAGCGGTAGGTGTTGGAATCTTCCAACAACCTTCTGAGGATACTTTCCACGTTCAGCTCCCATGTGAATGTAGATATTGCCTCGCCATCTTCTTTCCAAAATGCACCTGACAATGTTTTGAGGACGTGTGACATATTTGTCACATAAGAGTGCATTGTATACCAACTGCGCCTGCAACCGCCGAAACAGTAAGGGATGCAAAATGTAAGGCGCCATCTCCCGTAGACAGCAACGAATACGCCTGCCATGTGGGTTATGTCGTGAATAGTGAAGGAGGCTCAAGGTGTGAAGCATTAAAAAGTTACGCACTGCAGTACAACATAAATCTTTTCCCTATACGCATGCTTAACGCGGCATAATGATCATACAGTTGCTCACCCAACAACGTGACGTTCAAATATTGATAAACAATTATAGCAAATAACATCGCGTGTCTACAAACACACACGCGAAGCATATGCACCGTGCCCGTTTAACTTCCTTTGTAGTACAGCCCTATGTGCATGCTGAGTATAGTTTTTCCTTATGTAAACTAGCCATTATTCTGCTCAGTCGCAATACGATTCACGTATATGTTGAAGGCACAGCGACACTGATGAAGGCACAGTTACGGCTAGTGTACACATCGAGAGGAGGGCGCCGTCGACATACAATAGTTTCCAAACGTGTTATCCAGCAGCAATGGCAACAAGCTCAATTATTTCTCTGCGTGTTATGGCCTAAACCGGAAACATTCCCCCTTTAATGCGGCTCCGACTTGTGTGCTGCATCGCCCACTTGACATAACCAACATGGCCGTCAAAGTTCATTGTTGCAAGAGATCTGAACAATTTTGCATATCCCCTAAAGGACCGATTTAATTTGTGAGAAAATTCAAGCACCAAAGACGTATTCAACGAATTATTTTGTCAAGGATAGATTAAAACTGGCCGCAACGTCCTTTATTTTTCTTAATGGACCTCTACCCGAGAAACGTCATCATGACGTTGGTAGACAGACTGAAACCGAAACAAATCTGAACGGGAGGGCTGGGTTCCACGAATGGGCAATTGTTCGAAAATGGTTAAAAATTGGGCTGTTCGGTACAGCATACTTTAAAAGCGATAAAACCCCGTTCCCCTTGTTCCCCGGCACGGGGGTTTTATCGCTTTTAAAGTATGCTGTACCGAACAGCCCAATTTTTAACCATTTTCGAAACTTGTTCCCCGGCACGGGGGTTTTATCGCTTTTAAAGTAGGCAATTGTTCGCTGCCTCCTATTGAAAGAAAAGTAGGACCGAAGGTCGCGTCCCTTTCAGGGACCATCGCAATCCCCTCAAGACCGTGGCTTTCGGACATAACCGTGTTCGCCCCTATTTTCCAGCGTAGTTCAACCCACCCAAATTGGTGGTGCCGTCGAACATTATGACGTCATTTATTTACAAACAGGGAGAGGTCTATTGCCTCCTCCGAAATAGACCTGTGCGCCGCCGAGTTGCCGCACGCGGGGGCCGCCGCTGGCGCCAGCCCGGCGCGCCAATGCGCTTCATCTAGTCTGAGGGTTCTGCATACTAAAGTTGTCCAGTAACTTAATCCAGTTGTAGAGTTCTGTTCTTGTGGCAGCGTGTCAAACAAGCAGCCGCAGAGATGGATGGCATATCTTTTAAAAAAATACCATGCAGTTCTGCTTTTGTGGAATAGCTAACTGCACGAGTTTATGCGCTCGGTCGATCTTCGCAAATAACCAGGCGATTACTGCGTACTGCGTACATACCATGTTAGATACCGTTCGGCCACTGCAATCTATGGCCATATGGCATGCGCACGGAGTAGAAACAACATAGATGGGCATGGGTTAGTATTTGCATTCTCGCGCCGCTGACGACGCCACCGTCGCCGGTCAAACTGCCGCCGGCGCACAGATCTACTCCAAAACACCGTCTTTCGCCACCCTGTGGTGACAATGCTGCTCCTATACTCCCACTTCTGGCAGTTCGGATGCCTTTGATGTTATAAGCGCACCTATCCCAGCAAACTGTTGGTCATATTTTATTGCAATGTGTCGTTGCCAGGGGACAGCACTTGCCGTTTTAGTTTTTGTGCTCGCGGATCTCGAGACATGCCATCTCGTTTTTCTATTATCGGCTCACTTTCGTTCGTGGCCTGTCTCATTAAACGAGCCTGATCCCCTCGACTCCGAGTCTGCGTCCCTGTTTGCTTCTACCGCCTTGCGGCTCCTGCACAACAGGTTATGGGCCCAGGACACCTAGGACTGTGACTCGACGACGACTGTCACTGACCAAGCGCATCTTTGCGGAGAAGCAAGTGAGAAGTTGGGACCAGGAGAGCGGCGGAGAGACATGGCGCTCTCAGACGATAGCGCTCTCAGGATACCGAAACTGACTTCGGAAAACTATCACGCTTGGGCGATTAGAGCAAAAGCAGCGCTGGTGCAGAAGAGCTGTTGGGAGGCAGTGGACCTCACATTCCTCTTCCTCGTGGTTGAGGACAGTTACTTGGACGATATCGGGGCCTGTACCTCCGCCAAAGCCGCATGGGATATTCTGCGGGAGATCCATACGAAGTATGGTCTACTACATATCCTCCAACTTCTACGGGACTTCGTCAACGTGAGGAAGAAGCGCGAAGAACCGATGAAGGAGTATTTGAGCAGGCTAATGGGTTTGCACAGAAAACTCTCCAATGGAGGCTACGCATTTACGGACAAAGAAGTTGCCTTAGTGATGCTAATGGGTTTGCCAGAAGCTTACGAACCACTCATTCTCAAACTCGAGCAAGACGAAGCCACGCTCACAACTAAAGAGGTCAAGGCAAGGCTACTCGTCGAGGAAAAGAGAAAACAGAGGCGCGACGAAGAGCACGTTTCAGAGACGGACGAAGATGCGAAAGCTCTTGTGTCGAAAAGCAAGTTCAGACCCAGGTACAGAAAGTCTAAGTACGACTCCAAGACTGAGAGACCTTCTGAGCATACGCCCGGAGGACGCCGCGATGGGGCAAAACGTCATGTGAGATGTTTCGCGTGCGGAAGATTTGGGCATATCGCCAGGGACTGTGAAGAAGGTGACCGTGATGACCGTAGAAACCAGTCTCAAGAAAATTTCAACGCATCACGGGCGAAGAAGGCATCCCACAGGGCGCTATCCGCGAAGAAGGGAGGCATGAAGGAAAGTTATATCTGGTACTTAGACAGCGGAGCCACAGACCACATGACATCGGACAGGACGAAGCTCACAGGATTCCAGGAATACTCATCAGTAGTAGAAGCCGCCAACAAAGAGGCGATGGAAATTCTAGGCAAGGGCGAGGCGACCTTCAAGCTCCCAAAGGAATGTGGTGGAACAGTGGTCACACTGAAAGATGTGCTGTATGTACCGGATCTGGACGGTAACCTCCTATCCGTCGGACGGATGGAAGAACGTGGATATAAGGTCATATTCAATCAGGGAAGCTGTGAGGTGAGGGACCAGAACAATGAACTCATTGCATCCGCATCGCGGAAGGGAAGGTTATACAGAGTAGAGGAAGAGAGGCCTGTGCTGAAGCTAGCCAAAGCGGCGGACTACGCACTATGGCACCGTCGACTAGGACACCTTCACCAAGAAGCCGTGCAAGAACTTTGCGGAGAAGTTCTGCATAGAGACGAAATATGCTCCACGTGCGTGCAGGGAAAGCAGCGAAGAAAGAGCTTCATATCCAGTAGCGGTTCTTCGTCTCGTACTGGAGTACCTTTGGAGCTCATTCATTCGGACGTCGTGGGGAACATCACTCCAACGTCCAAAGGAGGGTCTAACTACTTCGTGACGTTTATCGACGATTTTTCGAGGTACGCAGTCGTATATCCGATGAAGAGCAAAAATGAGGTGTTGGAGAAGTTCGACGAGTACCGACGAATGGTAGAAAATCTCCACGGAACCACCATCAAAGTCCTTCGCAGTGACAACGGTGGAGAGTATACGGGGAAGCAATTCTGCCAATACCTGGTGAAACACGGCATTCGACGACAGCTCACCGTGCCTGGAACACCACAGCAGAACGGAGTGGCCGAAAGGTTTAATCAGACGATCTTGGACATGACTCGATGCCTGCTGATCGAATCAGGCCTCACCAAAACACTATGGGCGGACGCTGTTGTTACGGCAACATACCTACGCAACAAGTGTCCATCAAAGGCTGTAGGGGGTCTTGTGCCAGAAGTGTTGTGGTCGGGAAAGGAGGTCAGCATCGATCACCTGAGGGTATTCGGATGTAAGGCCTGGAGCGCACAGAGTCGGCGACAGCAGAGAGCAAAGCTGGACCCAAGGGCAATTGAGTGCATTTTCCTCGGCTACCCGGAGGGCGTCAAGGGGTACAAGATTTGGGACCGGAAACGCGACAAATTCTTTGTGAGCCGTGATGTTGTCTTCGACGAGAACTGTTTCCCGTACGGTGGTAGACCATGTGGAGAAGAATTTCCGGCACCAGACGACAATGAAGAGGCGCCCACCATGGTCGATGGCACGGAGATCCTCAGCAATCTGCATGACGAACTGCAAGAGATCCCAGAGGTGACATTTACATTTGAAGCACAAGACGAGGGGGAGACGAATGAGGCAATAATTCCCGTGCTGCAACAAGACGAGCCGTCAACCTCAGGAGTACCAGGAGTACCCGAAGAGCGAGAACAACCCAATGATCTTCAGATGCCGAGGCGCTCCGAGAGACTAGCGTCGAAGCCACGCCCAAACTATTGTTGCGTTGTAAAGCGAAGCGACTCCATCCCCGATCCAACTACCGTTGAGAAAGCACTGTCTATGCCGGATAGTTCGGAGTGGCGAACAGCAATTGAGGAAGAGCTGGACAATCTAAAACGCAATGGGACCTGGGAGGTTGTACCAAGACCAAGCGACAGACGAGTCGTAAAACGTAAATGGATATTTCGTAAGAAATATGACAAGAATGACGACTTGGAGAGGCATAAGGCGCGGACATCATGACAAAGGCTCTAACGGGCAAGAAAACTCATCATCATTGTGAACGTCTTGGCCTACATGAACTCTTGCGTGTGGGCTGAAGGTAGCGACGACTCATTGAGGGGGAGTGTTGGTCATATTTTATTGCAATGTGTCGTTGCCAGGGGACAGCACTTGCCGTTTTAGTTTTTGTGCTCGCGGATCTCGAGACATGCCATCTCGTTTTTCTATTATCGGCTCACTTTCGTTCGTGGCCTGTCTCATTAAACGAGCCTGATCCCCTCGACTCCGAGTCTGCGTCCCTGTTTGCTTCTACCGCCTTGCGGCTCCTGCACAACACAAACACATATGGTTCACAGATCATCCCGTTTTTTATCTCACGGCCTCATCGGGATGAGTTGATCGTCGTCCCCCGGATCTCCGGGAGCGAGCAATAGGAAATCGTCCCATATTATATCCCTGTGAGAGCTGCCTGCGAGAATGCAGACGCCGCGAAACCTTCGCGCCTCCAACTGCGCTTGCGCGGTACGCAACTGCTGCTGCATTTCGTAACTTTACTACGTGATCCTTAATATGATCGCTACCGAAAACGATGTAAAATTTATCATTCTTGATGTTTTCGCATAGCAACATCCAGTATTTTGTGGTTTTAATAAAGATACGCGGCTTGCGCTGCTTCTAGGCGACCAGTGGGAGCGAGGTTCAAACGTTCAAACCGATAGCAAGCTCATCCGGGTTTCAGGCTGGAGGTGTTACAATTGTGAGCGAGTTTCGGAAGTCCATCATTTGCCACTGTGCGGAGCTAAGATGGCTACTAGCGGCAAATGTTCATTTGTTTGACTGCTTGTGAGTGTAGCTGGGAGAAAAGACACCACTCTGGAACCAGACTGTACGCTGAGGTGCCAAAAAATGCGGGTGCCATCACGCACATTTGACGAAATGTCAGTGTCCCCATGTGTGAGAGCCTGTAAGCAATACGTTCCGTAAGGTACAGCGGCGAATGTAACAATGTGACGGCAACGAGGGTAGCTGGTACCCTCAGTCAGGGCATGATGATACGAGTAACAGCGGTCCAATGCTCTTGGAACATGGAGCGTTTCTATCCTGCAGTTCTCAAACAAGTGGTTCGCATGTCAGGGACATTTATCAAGACGCTCCCGGTGAAGCCACAGACGGAGAAATACATGTGTTACACCAGCGAGGTTCAGATACGGCTCATTTGAGCAACGCTTGTATATGGAACAGGCGTTACCGATCGCAAAGTGCCGATGACTAAAGTGCATGGACGCTTGTACAGGTGTTCATTCAGAGTGCAATTCTGAAGGATGCTCTCCACTGACATACATGGACTTGAGCAACGTTCAAGGTAAATTAATCTTTATTACCACAACTTGGGAAGCGTTGAGTCAGTACAGTGTTCTTTGTAGAAAATTCTGTCACGCAAACTTCTGCAGCACGACTGTTTCCCCGCACTGAGAGCCCTGGCCCTTGTATGTCAAGTGAGTCACTGTTACAGAACACGATCACTCTTTGTTGAAAATAGGAGAAATGCTGTCACGCTGTCTCTGCTGCAGCATCGAAAAGCGCAGACCAATCCAGGATGTGCCGTACGCCTCCATCTATATGTGGCAACCTTAGTCTCACCGTATGATTCATTCCACTGTTTCGTGGCGTTGCATTGAACGTGTTGTACTTTAAAGCCGGTAAAATTAAGGCATTCATCATGCAGTGAATGAAGTTGGGCATCCGGACCCTAAATTTCCCATCGGGGTACGCAGAATTATGTATTTCCAACCATACAAAACGCTTTTAAAAATGCTTTCAGCGTGGTCGGCAAACCAATCCAACCGAAATTTCAGAACTGCTGGATGACCTTGACACTCTATGCGCTTTATATCGCTTTCGACATTGTCACACAGAGTCCCATACAGTCCGCCAAGTATACAACGATGCAGTGGCAGACGAGGGAAATTGATGAGCGTCTACTTCAGCCAGTGAGGCAGTCAGCCCAGCTGTCTCAGTCCCACCAATAAGGCAACCAGACGCACAAACTTCACAGTATGGTATGCCAATAGAGATGCTCCCAAACGATATTGTGATGCGTTGATTGCTGTATGGTGAACTAACTGCAAAACAAACCGTTCCAGCTGTGCGTATCCCAAGCAGAAATCAAGATGAGCGGCCTCTCCCCCGTACTGCTGAAGTGTATATCCTGCACATGGTAGGAACAGTTTCCTGTAGGTTAGAAGTGCATTGCATATCATAATTCCGTAGTCAGCATCATAAAAAAGAAAAAAAGGGACGCGTACTCTACCAAGCTCACGATTCCCTCTGTCATTAATTTATTTCCTTTTGTTTCTCCCAGATATTCTGCGTGAGTAGCTGGTGCTCTTAACGAGTGCCTACATCTCCATTTTTCTTCTTTTTAATTTCATTCATGTTCCACATATTTCCAAAAACACTCTGTACTCGTGAAACAATCATGTGCTTTGACGTAAAAGATGTCATCTCCTGTTTAGATGCCAACATCTTGCGCACGGCAGCGGAGCAGATGCTTGGCACATCGGTCACAGATACGCAGCTTTCAACGTTTCCCTTGATTTTGTGGCATATTGCATCTTTTGTACGTTGTTTCTTCTTCTAGGTCTTAGGGTGTTAATAGGTGCTTCTCGAGGTCCGTCTCAGGAGATCTTCCCACATCGGAAGTAAATACCTCCACTTTGCTTCTTTGCTTCCAGCGAAAGCGCACAAAGCAATTTATATCACTTACGAGGGTGCTTCCATAAGTTTCCGGCCCGAGGTAGAAAATGCGCGCGAATTTGAAAATGCGATTAAGGACGCGTGGCGCCATCTGTTGGAGGGCCGGAGCACCACCCTCAACCCTCTCCATGCTTTTGTCGGTTGGAGAGCGGCATTCCAAACAGCCAGGGTGCACTCTTCAGTTAAAATGGAAAAAATCGAGTACCGTGCTGTGATAAAATTCTTGACAAAAGAGGGACTTTCGCCTAAAGAAATTAAAGTGCGACTGGACAACGTGTACAGGGAAGCCTCTCCGTCG
This sequence comes from Ornithodoros turicata, assembly GCF_037126465.1. NCBI lineage: Eukaryota > Metazoa > Arthropoda > Arachnida > Ixodida > Argasidae > Ornithodoros > Ornithodoros turicata. The sequence continues at coordinate 29,288,447 of NC_088202.1, read as the reverse complement.
TACACAACGGTAAACAACTGGGCTGAGCAGTTCTGACTGGGGCGAGAGTCCACTGAAAGTGATCCACGCGATGGTCGTCCAGTGGAAGTGGTGACACAACAAAATTTGTCTCTTGTCGAGGAGGAAGTGCTGAGCGACAGGCATCTAAAGGTGAAGGAAATCTCAGAAAGGCTGGGGCTTTCGAAGACAACCGTTTTTCGCATAATCGGCGAGGGCCTTCACATGAAAAAGGTCAGTGCGGGATGGGTGCCACGACTTCTCTCGTCAGTTCAAAAGCAACAGCGCGTCGTCTGTGCCAAAGAGTTTTTGGAGCTCTGTCAAGAGAACGAAGAAGGAATATTGAAGTCAATTGTCACAGGGGATGAGACTATGGTGCTCTACTATGATCCCCTTTCGAAAAAGCAGTCGATGGAATGGCGCAAACCAGGAGAAGCACCCCCAAGAAAAGCCAAGGTCACACAATCCACAAAGAAGATCATGGCAACAATATTTTGGGATTGTCCTCCTCATCGACTTCAAAGAGAGGAACACCACAGTGAATGCGACTTATTATGCTTCACTTCTGCACCGACTGCAAGACACCATCAAGGAAAAGAGGCGCGGCAGGTTGAGTCGAGGTGTCCGGTTGCTCCAGGACAATGCCCCTGTCCACACGGCTTCTGTTGCCAAGGCTGCACTGAAGGAGTGCGGTTTCGAAGAATTCCACCACTCACCCTACAGTCCAGACTTGGCACCGAGTGACTACTTCCTGTTCTCAAACTTGAACAGGGATCTCAGAGGATGGATATTTCAAAACGATAGTGAGGTGCAAGAGGCAGTTTTCCAGCATTTTGCGGACAAAACTTCAGACTATTTTTTCAAGGTTATAAGAATGTTGGTTGAAAGGTTTCAAAAGTGCATCGAAGTTAAGGGTGACTATGTCGAAAAGTGATACACTTGTTTCGTCTCTATGACTATTAAAAGTTGGTCGGGCCGGAAACTTATGGAACCACCCTCGTACTTTAGCCTTTACAGCTCAAGTGCTCAGAATGGTGCATACCATGAAGCTTATTCAGGAGTACCACACCGCGTGGCTTGACCTCATGTTGGCCAAGTTAACAACGGCACCAAGGGAAGGACTTGCAGAAAATGACATCTTCAGGAAGCCATTCTAATATCGTCAAGAGCTTCTGCGATTCGATGTCTCTCTTTACCATCACAAAGGCTATAATTGATACGTTCTGCACAATCGCACGCATACTCCACGCGCATTGTCTACATGTATTTGGGATAAGGTTGTGCGTAAAGTTCTGTTTTCTTCAGTTGTGTAGCGCATGGCTTTTCTTAATGTTGCGGGTGCACGTTCTTCTGAGATGCGGGGGCAGTGACGAAAGGGACACCATAAGACTGATCCTGTTCAACTGATGTCAGATGATGTGGCACAGAACTTAAGTTACCAGGGTCGTGAAGGGAAAAAAAAAACTTCAGCGCTCTCAATCTGGGGCAAGATTGTCATTCGTATGTGCTTTACTCTGCATACTAAAGTGCTTATAACACTCAAATCATCCATTTGCAGCCTTGAAACTGTCTTGTCATGTTCTCATGCATGCGCGAACGACTAGAATGTTGCCCGCTCGAAGGTTCATCCAGTGTATAAATTTGTGGATGGATTATTTACCTCCTGTAACCCTGTTTTCTCTCGTGGGGTTCAATATCCGCGGTGGTACGTAATACTTACATGAGTACTACAGTAATAATAAACTTGTTATTAATATTGTTGTAATAAAGTAATTGCAGGTAATAAAGTTGTTGTTCTTGAGTACTACATCCACTCTAGCACGATTTTTTTTTTTTTTTTTTTGCTAAAGATCTCTATTGAAAAGAACATTTATGCAGGCGAGTTGCAATGCGATACTTTTTCGCAGCCGAGTAGATATGCTTGCCAAAAGTGCAGAGGGGAGCTATACTGTGATATTTTCTAGAGCATAGTTTATTCAATTGAAGTACTGTACACAATATTTCCTTGTGATCTGACTTGAAACGTTGTTCCTTGAAAGTCTATTATGCGAGGGAAAAAATCGAAATCTTTTGTGATGTACAGTTTGTATCAGCTACATATGATGGAACGAGGAATGCAACAAGAAAGGGCTATAAGTGTTGTATATCAAGAACAGTTGTTGAATGTTTCGAAAAGTAGTATGCTTTGTTCACATATATCTTTTCCTTGAGACAAATTAAGTGTCAATAATTTGTACTATCTCGAATAATTTATTTTTGGGCCGAGCTGGAAGTTAATTCGAAGGTTGTAGGCTGTCTTGAGTAAACACACATTCCATGTGTTTGCTGCAATGCATGCCTTGCGTAGACGATGTTCCCAGCAAAAAGATCGCGAAATTACCCCAATACGAAATAATATCAGAAGTGACAATCTGTTTTGCGCGAGCTTTGTGCGTTTCGATAGAATAGCGTCCATGCGTATGTGAAAAAATGTCCACCTTTTCTGTGGATTTCCAGGTTGTAACGCGGTGCATTTTTCTTGAAAAAAGAAAAAAGGTGTACTTTGACTGAGAGACGGGGGTAGATGTTTCTCAACGCAGTCTAAACCTTCTGGTTGACACATCGAACCTATATCATAAGTGAAAAAGTTTGCTTTGTTATCCCTAAGTTATTTATTAGCAGCATTGAAGGAAAAAAAACGGGTAGGCAGATCATGCTGTTAACAAGGTTCAGCAGCTGCTGTTCGCGTAGAAGCTTCGCTTGTTTTAAAACCGTGGTTCATATTAGCTGGGACACCCTCTATACAAATATTCCTCAGTTTGCTGTTCAGTCCTCGCTATTACTATTTTCTCTTCCGAGAGAGGAGAGAAGTTTGTGAATGTGTTTGTGAAGCGAGGATAGGTAGAACCTTGCACCTCCACTGTGTTTCAGAGGTTTTTCCAACAGTGTGTTTAGTACTCTCGTTTGTAGTACGTGTTGTGTACAAGGCCATTTGTGCTTAGGAAATAAATATGTCTTACTGATATTCGAAAACAGTAGTTTCAGTGCTCTTCGCCATTCTGAGCCCCGGCAGTGGGCGGGTAGCGGGAGGAGGGGCTACCGCGGTCTCTCGGCTGCACGCATGCTTCACTGCAATACCTCAAAAGACGCACGCGGTATCATCCCAGCTTGATCGCTCGGGTGATCCGTGGAAGGCTTGCAGGGACGTTACTCGGGTGGCCAAGTTGTGCGTTTTTCGGAGTTTTTTCGGGGATTGGCATTCCTACAGAGAACGAACGCATCGCCCCAATGCGATCGGCGTTCATCGCAGGTATGGATTTTGGTTTGTTGGGATACGATCGACTATCCATCTCACGCATTCGTACACCACACACTGACTTCGTCACTTGGCGTCTTACCGCTGACGACAAAGCACCCCGCAGAGGGCGCAGAACGCAAGGCGCCATCTATGCGGTTGTACGGGGCCTATAACAGCAGCGGAGACAGTATTGTGTGTGTGTGTTAGGAGGAGAATAGCGGCATTGTCGGCCGTCCTAGGAAGTGTACGCCTTCAGGAGAGCGTCGAGCACTTCGCTTTGCACAAACACGCGCGGCACCCGCGTTCGCGACAGACGAGCTCATATAGAAAGCTATGAGCGTATCGTAATGAAACAAGAGAACTATGCATATGGAGGAAATACTACGGAACTACCTTAACAGCTCTATCGCTGTGGTTGATTTGATGCCACTGTGACTTACATTATATCTATCAATTTTCTTTTACGCCTTCGTTTTCAGACTTTTCCACCGCTAAGTATTAAGTTACCTTAAGATTTGCACGCTACGCATTTGTGCAGCTTTTCTTTTTCGTGAGACGACCGCAGCATGGTGGCTCCACCAAGCTGGAGCGACACGTCCACAACATTAAAAAGTGACAGCTCACCGACCGCTTGGGAATGGAAAGGAGATGGGAATGAAACAGCTACGCGTGGGTGCACAGTGAAGTAGTTGATAAACGAGTATTCAGTGAATAAATCCATTATAGAGTAGCGAACCATCCATTTTAATGCACTGCGACCACTTCATCACGCAGGCTGCAATGAAATACAGATCATCGTCGTGGGCGAGTCTTCTGAAGAACTGGACAAGGTTGGGCTAACATGCCGCACGCTACCCAGCTCGGGCTACGCATGTCGAGATGCCGTAAATAAAACTATGTTCTATCACGATCCTCACACCAAGAAATGCACACCATTCACTTTCCTTGGATGTGGTGGCAACAGCAACAAGTTCGACAGACGTCACCAATGTGAAAGGTTCTGTAGAGGTAAAATCAAAACGCACGTCATATTTTCAGTTGACTTCATGAAGTCTCGCTCATGTCTTGCTTATCCGGACACCTCGATGGCGACGTTCTGTCCAGATGTCGAATTTTCGGATAAGCAAAAGAAGTCCAGAGAACCGTTCACCTGCCGTCAAACCAAGGGAAAAGCTCTTTCTAGAGACCTAGGATCCTAGATATTCGCGGTTGTTCTACTTGCGATTCCAAAGGGTCACAGAGAGACCTGTCCTATTTCCGCAGAGTGTCGTAAATCGTAGACTTGCCGACATTAATGACAGGACCTTCCTCAGCCGAAGTCAGCAGACTGCAAACATTTTGTTTTTGAATAACTGATGCTCGCACGCCGGCTTTTTGCGCGCCGCAGATATCGAACACCTGTTTCGCCTTTCGGATGTCATTTCTGCTGTCGGTAGTCAAAAGTCTGCAGTGTCTGTCCTGAACCTAGCCAGTAACTGACCAGAGAGGAGCCAAAGGGAGAATAAAAAAAAAGAGTGCACGGAAAGCTTTCCACGGGGATGACGTCATTGACACATTTCCATATAAAGGAGTCAAAATAACATTAGTTGTAATAATGTTTTTCCTAAAACCGCACGTTCTGGTACGGATAAATAATTCAGGACAACTAAATAAATAGCTAACGGCAGCGTATCCATTTCCGGCAACGCAGATCGGGCAACGGGTTTCCGGACGGTTCGTCGTTACGGATAAATGAGAGAGTACCGCACTTCGAAAAACTTATCGCGGCTCTATTTTGCTCTATTTTAAGAAAAGCTAGAGGACACGTGTGTGTACACGTGTGTCTTTTACGTGTCCTCAAGCTCAAGTGTTTCTTGCACAATGAATCTTCAACGGCTATTCGCCAAACTCAGTTAACTCAGCTCTGTTTTTCTCGCTTCTCTTTTTCTTCTAGTAAGACCCGAAGGTCGTTGCGGAGAAGTGAAGGACGAAGGGAATTGCAGGGCATTGCTCCCAAGATTTTACTTCGACTGGGAAACATGGCAATGTCTCAGCTTTAGCTACGGAGGATGTGAAGGCAACGACAACAATTTCAAAACACGAGAAGAATGCCAGCGTATATGCAAACGTATGTGCGTTCCACCCACATCAAATGTGGAACTCTTTTTGGGAGGAAGCCTACTGGGGCCCACACAATACATTCTTAAACCAGCAGTATAGCCGCGGGAACATAGGGTCTTTTCACATGGCGTCAAACGAACCCGTTTGGCGACCATGGTGGTGGTCACTTTTTCGGTGCAACTGCCGAGCATTGAACGAAGCCTTGGATGGTGTTTCGGAATCCGGTTGCGTCCATACCCTTGTTTTATCCCTAAGACACTTCGATCGTCATTGTCGATCTCGCATTTTCTTTTATGAAAACTATGGTTGTCGCATTTAAAAATAGCGCAGTTTGTTATCTTTGAGTGCCGCTACCACGAAAAGTGACCATCTGTGGAGTAGCATACGAGCATGCCACTCCACTGCCACGTCACATTGTGACGTAGGTGAAAACTCCCTATACAACATTCACTAGTTGGTTGTAGCTCCGAGATGATGCTGAAGGCTGGGACTGGGAGTCGGTGGGTGATATAAGCGAAAGGAGAATAAGAAGTAATAAGTATAACCCGAAGAAAAGGCATTTCATCGCCTGAAACACGCAAATTTATGAGAAACGTTAGAAAGAATTTGGGAGGAAAATCCAATAATTAACACAATACGAGCCATGTATGAAAACACCGGGGGTAGGCTACTAGTCAATGGGAAACATATGGACAATTCGGCAAGAGCCTTCAGCTCAAAAGAGGAGTAAGGTAACGTTGCCCTCTTTCTTCCCTGCTGTATGTGTTAGCCTTTGATAGGTTATTACGGGACCTCAACCAATGTGAGGAAGTGAAAGGGGTTGGATTACGTGGGGGTGTACAAAGCAAAATCATAGTCGCTTACGCAGATGATCTCACTATGGTTGTTCAAGACGAACGGGAATTTCAGAAAGCTCTGGAAGTAATGGAAGGATATCGGACAATGAGTGGGGCGAAATAAATAGAGAAAAATCAAAATTGTTATATTTAGGTAGCGAGAAACCGAGCAAAAAAATCCGGGTCTGACTGGTCTGGAAGATACGAGAATTCTCGGCGTCAGGTTTAGTGAGGACGGGGTGTCAGACACCAATTAGATGCGGTTAGGAAAATTAAAGGAAGAGTATATTGCACTGACAGCACGAGCGCAGATTGTCAAAACAATTATGATACCGAAATGGGTATACCCTTTTTTCTCTCGCTTACCTTTCTCCTGAAATGTGCCCGGGGAATTGCGAAAATTTCCTCTCAGATTATTTATGATGGGTAAACGCAATGTCTAGCGCAAGAGAAAATGAAGCCGCCTATTGAAATTGGGAGACTATAGATTTCTATCTTTTTTTTTATGTCTGTGTTAGCGTCGCGAAGCAACTGCTGCTATGAGCGGCGTACAGATTGAGAGAAGACAGCAGGAAGTAGTGGAGGACAGGGGGTTAGTATGTGTCCTGGGCCGACTTCAGGCGGAACTGTGCCGACATTCATTTGGAAAACGCAGGGAAAACCTCGGACAGCACAGCCGGTGACAGGATTCGAACCCATGTCACCTCCCAGTCTCGGCGTGGAAAGCAATCATCCTAACCACTATGCCACGGGAGCTAGCAGATTTCTGATCTGAAACAATTGTTACATGAATGTGCTTTACACGGAATATGTAGGATGTTGGATGGAAAGGACATTGGGCAGCAGGTAGCACGATTTTGACTGGGAATAAACATAATACATTTTGGCCAACAAGGGATACATCACAGGTGTCCAATGTCAGAGAGGCAACAAGCCACTTATGAAGCAGGGAACAACTTTATTAGGAGATGATGGATGTGGAGTTTCATCGCCAGGGGCGATACTGTACCCCATTGCTGATATGAAGCAGGGAAGCACACATTGCTGCAGTTGAAAAGGCTAGACAAGAGCAAAGACTACAGCCGAAGTTCAGTCGCAGAATTATACACAGGTCTGAGGAGGAAAGAAATAGAAAAATATCCATCGAAGATAACAGCGGAAAGTTGCAAAAGAATACATAGTTTCTGGTTAGAAGGCAAAAGAAAATAATTCGCGTGGAAAATGATGGCCTCTGATGATCGCCTCTGATGGCCACTAACTACTTTTACAGTAGTTTAACTATAACTACTAACTACTTCGCGATGGAGTAGTTTAACTAGTAGTTCAACTACTTTTCAGGGGAGGTAGTTAGAACTTGTTTAACTACTGCTATTAATTTTAACTACATCTATAACTACTTAACGCTGTTCATCAACACCAATCACATTCTATAGTGTTCTTGGAGACCTAATAATGAATCACAAGGAGTGATAAAAGTGAAGATTTAGTACTCATGCACTGCAAATTTGCTCTGCACCTCCGTTCTCATCAAACAAGTACCTCAAGGTAAAAGTCGGAAGCACAATCGTGCCGTAAAGCTTGCGGCTAAATCGGAAGTAGTTGACGCCTGCAGTAACCTAACTACTGCAGTTAACTACCTGAAATACTAGTTTAACTAGTGGTTGCCACTACATTTCTGCAAGTACTTGATAAGTACTTTTTAACTACAATAAGGTAGTGTAACTAGTAGTTTAACTAGATGTAGTTAACTACTGGCCATCACTGGTACCGGCATACCTGAATGAATGAATTGAAACTTTATTTTACAATGTAGCAAGTACAATGTGGGAGGCCCAGTGCAAGAAACTGCAAGAAGCAGCTTGTGGTCCTGTGCTAAGAAATTTTTTGGGTTAAGTAGTATTAAGCCCGAATCCCATAACAAGCGACACGCGGCAGATACACGCGAGAAGCAACAAAATCGACGTCACTGCCGCCACACGAGCGTCAAAAAAGCTTTGTCGCGGCTCAATATTTCTGCATCTACTCCCAGTAGATATTTGTAGCATGTCGCTGTGTTCGTTGCCTGTTGTTTGACAAAACCAGCTAGATTTGGCGGCGTGAAACAAGAACTGAACGCGTGGGCAAGGGAGAGGGTGGAGAGGGCAACCAACAAAACTAGCAGACGAAGAAGTGGGCGGGGCGTTGGGTACTTCAACTATGGCGGGCTAGACCCGCCATACTTCAACCGCCCGCCATACTACAACCGCAGCGCCACTGCGTTACGGCGAATATTACATAGCAACTTCATTACAATTTCTCCTCGTTTTGACGAATGAAATACTATTTTTGGTATATTTATGGCAATTTACAACTTAGCTCGAATAAAATAAGCATTGCTTCTTCAAAAACATCATTTCTCGGTGACGAAATGTCGCTGCTCAAATGGACCAGGAAGTCGCGCCATGACCAGACGCGACAGCGACAAATTCTGCAGCGCGTCGCGTGTCGCTTGTTATGGGGTCCGCGCTTTACGTTTGAAGAAGCAGTGGGAAGAAGCGAGTGGGAATACATATTTGGACAGTATTCACATTAATCAAAAGACAACACATGTTTTACATGTTAGTAGCAATTGAAATCACATATTGAGTTTGAGTGAACAGGTGCAGGGTGGTGCATGGTGGTGACTGCTGGGGTAAAGAGCGAATGAGAAATATAATCAGCTACTACGTACGAACTTGGCTTGGGAGGGAGCGGCTAAGGTTAGGTGCAAAAAAAAATCCCAATCCCAGAATAGTGGCGATACGTTTCGAATACATCCGAAACCCCAGAACAGTAGTTGTAATCCTTCCACCATTGTTTCTATGTGTTTTCCGGTGAATTTTCCAGGCGAATGTCCTCCCCGTGAATTCGGCGCAGGAGCCATACTATAACCCCCTGCCTCCCATTACCGGCTTTCCTCTCTCCATCCTACCACTTCTCTACGCCGCTTATAATAACCACAGTTCATTCACACTGCTCATACGGTCTATGAGGAGTTCTGGGCTCGACCACGTCGCGTGGAGCCAGTGTTACGTTCCTGGCTGTACGCACACATCCCGCGCTACCAAAAGAGGCATTCCGACATATCTGCTACTTGCGGACTCCATCCCGCATCGCAGGTTGCCAAATGGCGCTCCTTGATTGAACTTGTCCGTGTGACATTTTCGCCGATTTCCAAGGAGGGAGCACTGCTCGGACTTCTCATTAACTGTGGCAGTGTCTGCCCTAGATCTTAACTTTCGGCCGTCATCATTCCTTCATCTGTTATCGCATTATCTCGTCTCATCATGGCTACAGTCATGACGCAGTCCACATTCGTGAGGCTAACAAAGGCAAGCCGGTTTTCGTCAATACCATCACCACCACCCTGCAGTGCATTACGTCAAATTGTGCAGAAGCTGCTTCACAAATTCGTACCGGATTTTCAGCGTCATTGTCGGTGATAAACGAAGAGTAAAGCGACGTTATAGTTTCGGAATCGTCCGGGACGGATAGAACAGTTTCTTCCTTCGTGAACTTGACATTCAAGCACACTACACATATTATCTAGTTGAGAACAAGGGTGGGACATCGAAATGATGACCGAGTAAGTGTAATAAGGAACAAACGTACTGCTCCTGCGCTAATCTTCCTTGAAGTGCGCAATCCTGTTCACGAACGTGTCAAATGTCAGCGTGCTAACTCGCGAACGCACACTTCATGCGCACGTAAGGATCGCAGCCTGATTATGATTGGACGCGATGAGGACCGTGTGTCAGTTCTACTAAGTTCAGTGCCAGTTCTATAAACGCGTGTCCTTTAGCCATCCCGACCGAAAAATCCATCAAGGCTCCATCAGAAATTCTAATGGTCCGTTAGCATATTTTAATGGACCATCAAAACAGCTTATCGGCAGATTAGTAACCCCTAGTGGTCCAATAGGACTGTTAGTGGACCGGCAAATGCTGTCCCAGAGCCCATCAGGTGGGCCGAATGGCCCCACAAAAAGGCCTGATGGTACCACAGGGGCCCTGACGGCCCAACTAAGGGTCTCTAACTACCCATTAGGTGAAATTAGTGGTCCCACAGGAAAACTTAATGGTACGTCAACGATGTTTTACGGTTGAATAGGTGGTGCCTCATTGTAGATCAGAGGCCCCTAACGGGACATCGGAGATATGGAAGAGCATATAATCGCCAAAACTCTCCATGCAGGACGCCGTAGAGGACAGAACTGCAACAGCTAAGACAGAACCTGCGTCCTGTCCTGTCCTAGTCTTGTCCTTCAGTGGTCCCTTGTGCAGAAAGTTCAATCTGTTATAAAAAATGAGCAACGCTGTAGCCGACGTTCTTCCAGTATATGGTAGCTCGCATTGTCCTGACAGGCCGATAGACCTCCGACCGTCAGGCTACTAATTTCTTATGCCGTCTTACTCATTACGACTCGGAATATTCTAGTATTTTTTTCAAGATGCAGTCGTTCGTGATATGTGATCCCCCTAAAACTTCCCTAAAACTGATCAGCTCTCAGAGATTCAAGCTGCGAACGCCCCAGCGTGTAAAGACAATTAAGCATCGCACGACGCTCGCAGCCTATAAAAGGCATTAAAGGCGATAAAAAAACCGCACCGGGAAACAAACAAAAAGACGACACAACACACAGCCACACTGACGAACAAGATTTTTATTGACAGACCTGCTTAAATAACCTGAGCCAGCAACGCCCTTTTCTGCAAGGTTACCCTTTTACACCCTCAAGCCGGCCTAGTACCTTCATCTTTTCGAAAGCACAATACTTATCAAGGGTCTCTCCTGTGAGGAACTCCTAAGTCCTGTACTTTCGAAAAGATAAAGGCACTACGCAGTCTTGAGGGTGTAAAAGGGTAACATTGCAGAGAGAGTGGTCATGCCGGCAACAGCATGAACGGTGTTGCTTATCGTCATCTGTTGTTCCTAACACAGGTTTTCCTGTTGATATCTTCAACATCTGACGGTTATCATGCTCCGATTGACTTCAGAAGGCTTCGGATCGATTATCTGCATCCCACGTGTGCTGCTCATCAACACTTCACTACGTCTGATTGGACATCTACTGCAGCGACCTCTACGTTGCCGCAGGGCTTAAAAGACCATCCCCACCTCTGCATCTTCAGTGGTCATGCCGGCAACAGCATGAACGGTGTTGCTTATCCTCATATGTTGTTCCTAACACAGGTTTTCCTGTTGGTATCTTCAACATCTGACGGTTATCATGCTCCGATTGACTTGGGAAAGCTTCGGAACGATTATCTGCATCCCAAGTGTGCTGCGCATCAACACTTCACTACGTCTGATTGGACATCTACTGCAGCGACCTCTACGTTGCCGCAGGGCTTAAAAGCCCATCCCCGCCTCTGCATCTTTAGTGGTCATGCCGGCAACAGCATGAACGGTGTTGCTTATCGCCATCTGTTGTTCCTAACACAGGTTAGTTACTATAGCACACATGATAGATATGGGTTCAAATCCAATGACGTATGTTTGCTCTTGCTCAAATGGCCACGAAATGCTTGTCCCTTACTTTTCTTATGTTCTGCTGAAAAAGTGTTGGGTGATTTTGTTGACATCTTTCTCACCTCACTCTTACAACTTGCTGGTGACGTTGAGAACAACCCTGGTCCTTCTACGGATAATAACGCTGCTGTACTTGAACTTCTATTAGAACTCAAAGCTGGGCAGGGTGCTATATTGGCTGACCTGAATACACTTAGGGAGAAGCAGCTAAACACGGAAAAAGCTATATTGGACTTGTCGAATAAAGTTGAGAATGTTGAGGAGAAAAATAAAGAACTTAGTGATACCCGTACAGAGGTTGGAAACCTTGTAGACATGTCAGGATCTCTCCACCTAGATATTGTTTCTTTGCAAAAGAATTTTGTTGATATGGAGAATCAATCCAGGCGATCTAATTTGGTTGTGTACGGGTATATCCGATGTCGCGTCAGAGGCATGGTCTCAGTCTAATATTATCGACTTTTTTTTTACACATTTAGAATCTCGTGTCCATCCTTCTGATATAGAAAGAGCCCACCGAGTAGGTAGACTCCAGAATGGTAAAAATAGGCCTATTACTGTACGCTTTTTGAGGTTTAAACAGAAGGAACAGCTTCTTCGGAAAGGAAGTAAGCTGAACGGCACTCCATTCACTATGAGTGAGGATTTTTCATCCCACACACGATTGCTCAGAAAAAAACTTAACCCGGGAAATACTGCAGCTGAGTCGTAAGGTTAGAAGACATAGAAAGAAACCCTGCAGTAATAGAAAAGACCTGTGCATAGCATTGAAAGAAAAGATAACCTCTGCCAGATCGATGTTACTACTCTACATAATTTCCTCCAGTCATCACCACAAAAGTTCTGGCGGCACATATCTACTTCGTTAACTTCACCAGACAAAGAGTCCCCGTTGATGGATGGCGAAGATGTTGCTGATAAATTTTGTAACTTCTTCGAATCTGCGTTCTCGACTGATAACGGTATCATTCCAAATGAGTGCTTCGCTTCAAGTGTGCCCCCTATGCCTGACATTGACATCTCATTTCCCGGTATTACATCATCCCTTCTTAAACTAGATTCCAAAAAGACCCATGGTATTCCTAATATTTTTCTCCGAAATTATGCGGAATGGGTAGCGGAGTACATGGCGACTATATTTCATAGATCGTATCGCAGCGGTGAGGTACCGTCAGATTGGAGAATAGCTAGCACAATATCTCTGACGAGTTATTGTTGTAAAATATTTGAACGTATTCTTACTACGAGTATGGTTGCCTTTCTTAATGAATACAGTCTGATACACTGCAGTCAGTACGGTTTCCGAAGAGGTTACTCGACCACTACACAGTTAATAGAGGTCGTTCATGATCTTTCCGAGGGTCTTAATAATAAAGCTCAAACTGACATTATATTTTTGGACCTATCCAAAGCTTTCGATAGGGTTTCTCACACTAAATTGTTGCACAAAATTAATCAGTATTTGAAAAATCAGAAGGTCGGCAAATGGTTAGAGGGCTATCTTCGAGACCGTTCTCAATTCGTTACCTATAATAATAGAAACTCTACACTTCATCCATGACTTCTGGTGTTCCCCAGGGGTCAGTGTTGGGGCCCCTCTCTTTATTATGTTCATGAACGATCTCCCAACACATACTACCTCTAAAATTAAAATGTATGCAGATGACTGCCTTCTTTATAGGCAGATCACCACTGTTGATGACCAGTGGGAGTTACAGAGGGACATCGACAGAGTGTCGGAATGGTGTCATAAGTGGCAGATGACGCTAAACTACGAAAAGACGCTGTACATGACAGTGACCCTGAAGAAAAATTGCCTTTTGTTTCCCTATACGTTAGCCGGTGAGCCAATTAAACTTTCTTTCTTTTCTTTTTGTTTCTCTTTCCTTTTCCTTTGTTTTTTGTTTTCTTTCCCTTTCCTTTCTTTCTGTTGCTTTTTGTTTTTCTTTCCTTCCTCTGTTTCGATTCCCCTTTCCCCCTTTTTCTTTTTCCTTCCTTTTCTCTTTTGATTCCCCTTTCTGTTTTTTCTTTCTCCCTCCTTTTATTTTTCGTTTTCCCCTTCCCCTTTCCCCTTCCCCTTTCTTTCCTTTTTTTGCGGAATAGCAAGCCGGCTCTTTGCCTGGCTAACCTTTCCTTTCTTTTTTTCTTAATAAACATATTCCCCCCCAATTAAACTTACAACTAAACACAAATATTTGGGCTTAACCATCAATAATAAACTTTTGTCGACACCCACATCACAGACGTTTGCTCCAAAGCGTATGGTCGGCTTTTTTCCCTGCATCATGCCCTAAGATTAGCTACACCTTCCACTAAATTAGTAGCATATGCCACTTGTATTCGCCCCTTAATTGAATACGCCTCTACAGTCCTGTTTCCACAAGCTAAGACGATGGTGTCACAGCTTGAAATGGTTCAGAGAAAATCACTGCGCTTCGTATACAGTAAATATAACCCTTTAGACTCTCCTTCTGTGCTGCTGGCATGGGCAGGCCTTCCTACATTAAAAACACGAGTAAGGATACAACAATTGAAAACCTTTTGGCAGATTCTGACAGGAATTTTTAAAATTCCATATGATGAATACTTTACATTCATCCAGAGAGGTGCCACCAGAACTACCCATAATCGTTACATTAAGCCCCCGTATAGTAGGGTTGAAGCCTTCAAAAATTACTTCTTCCCTGTTGTAATTAAGGACTGGAATGCACTGCCTAGCGTTCTTGTTAACTCCAACTCTCTTGCCTCATTTATTCGTGGAATTGATGATTACTTTCAAAAAATGTAAACACACTGTTTTCTATTCTTGATGGTGTTTCGGTACCTTTCTGGTATCAAAGTGTCGTTTTGCTGTTGATGCCTACTCCTGTTTAATGCGTGTTCAGTTGTTCGTTGAATTATTGTTTAATTATCATTTAAGTCTTGTTAATTTTGTTCTAATTCCGAAACGCCGAAACGGCATTTTTACTTTTGCTGTACAATATGCTCATGACCTGCACATTTTTTTTCACACTCCTGCAAATCACATCTTGGTGATGTCAGCAGTATCCCTTAAATAAATAAATAAATAAAGAGGGCGTTGCTGGCTCAGGTAATTTAAGAGGAAGGTCTGTCAATAAAAATCTTGTTCCTCAGTCTGTGCTGTTTGTTGTAATGTCCTTTTGTTTCTTTCCCGGCACGGGGTTTTTGTCGCTTTTAAAGTATGAAAAACCGAACAGCCCAATTTTAACAATTTTCTATAAAAGGCCACGTGCCATGTGCGAGTACCATAAGCATCCAAAAAACGACTGGGAGCTTCATAGGTGGACGTCGCTTTCCGTATACCCGCCGGATGCCGCGTGTCCGCAGTTTCAAAAATTGTCCTAGTTTTGACGGAATTCTCTGATGGAATGGAGTGTTGTGAGAGAGAAAAAAAAACGCACGATTCCACTGCAGAATAATCGATTCTGGATGGATCTACAGAATGTCTAAACCAAAATGAGTAAGAAATACAGACGTTGTCGTGGTCTTGAGTTAATACTCCAAGCCATTCCTCACTTCAATGTTGTGTGTTATTAAATAAAATAAATTTAGACACTTCACCCCTTCTGTTTAAGAGCGGCAGCAAACAGGGCTATCGGATTCGCCAAATCACGGAAGACAAGCTATAAGTATAGTATATGCACTGTCTGCATCCACTTTAATGCCAATGCATCAAAGGGAATGGACACTGCCATCCTAAGTGAGGTTTTGGTCCTTCAGTTCTGGAGAGCTTTTATTTTATTTTTTACGTTTTGTGTCCACTTCTTGAAATGTTGCACGCATTGTATATTTTGAAAAGTCTTGGAAACAAGGGAAAGAATTGAAGCAAGAGAAATTAAATTCTGTCATGACAGGGGTTGGAAAAAAGACAAAGAAACAAATTTTATTTTGTACTTTTGTAGCCTTCCCATCAGGCCATTAGACCCTTAGGTCCAATCAAACTGCTAAACCGTTAGTCCTATTAGACGTGTCCGAAATTACGATACGCCTATTGGCCTAATGGTTCCATTAGGATTGGCTTTGATGGATTTTTCGATCGGGATGTGTTGCGCAAGCTGACTCATATTCTTCTTATCTTTCTCCTTCTAGATTGAGATCATCGAAAGCTGGCTGCGGGATTCTGGCCCCGACTCGCTTCTTTGCAGTTATTCTCCCATTTATTTCAAATAAAGTATACAGCTATATGAAAGCATCGTCAAGATCTTTTTCTTTAAATCTGATCTACATACTGCTGGCATAGATTGATATGCAGACACGTGCGTCGTAAACGCCGATATCAATAAACTGAAAATCAGGTGGGTCAAAGTTGCCATCTTGCCATGTATTTCATCCTATTCATCGCGTAAAACACTGTGGGCTGCCATTAGAGAGTCGAACCCGCGTCAACTCCCAGTCTCTGTGTGGAAAGCGGCAACCCTAACCACTATGCCACGGGAGCTGGTATCCTCAGAGCAGGTACTTTCAACCGTATTGACAAGTTTCTAAGTTCATTCATGTCCACATGGCTGCAGGTTTTACCTGTGATTCTCATCTACTAAAGAGATGAACTTTTGTACAATGTGTACAATCCCTACAATCCCTATTCTCGGGGTTTTATCTTATGCAACAACATAACGTGACCGCCTGAGAGAGTCATGACTTATCTGTAAGGTCACTAATGAAAAAGTCGCATGCCCCTTTGAAGTGAGATTCTTCATGGTAGCGTTCATACAGGGTGGTCCACCAACCCTGATAGAAATTCATAGTAAAAAACCGTAGGCCCTGGAGAGACATGCGGTGAAGGGATTTTTGTTTTGCCAGTAACTTTTGTCACATATTTGTAATATTTTTATTTCATTTCAATTGATGGAAAGTGAATTTCTTGAATTGAACTCCGAAATTTCCTAAGGCAATCTAACGTATTCTTTGCGGAAATGGGTTCCCCGTCGTCATTTTACTCAGTATAGCGCATAACCCCACTCGTAATGCAATGGCAATTGCCGAAATAAATTCGCCGAAAATCGTGGCAATGAAAGCCCTTGGCACCGCCTCTTTTTTGACGGCTCTAAGTTTGAGCGCAAAGCTGCGTAGAAAGGAGGTTACATTGACACGCCACACGAGGGGGAAAGGGTTACAAACCCAACCCACAGAAGAGTTCCGCTGCCAGGTATCAGCTTTGCCCACATCAATTTCAGGGTCGCGCTCTTTTTCCTTTGTTCATGTTTTGCTCAGTGTGTTTGTTTGCTTTCGGGTGCGTACGCTGCTGTTTTCACTATGACCGCTGATAGCGGTCTCGTAGTTTTTCTGCACCACCTTATTGTCATGAACCTGTGTATGTGAGAGAGAGAGAGAGTTGTATGCGTAAACGCCTGTCAGCTCTCTTCTTTGTTCAATTCGTTTGTTTCAACATGCTACAGATTTCTTCACATTCAACACACTTCCTGTGTACTTTGATTAGGTTATCATTAGCGTAAAAGCGTTCGAAGCGTTCGCCATCTGCTGCAATGCACAAGTGGGCTCTACGAATTGTATCTTCCACGGCCCTTTTTATTTCGGATCTGGAAAGCGACGAGCAGAAAGCAGTGATTTTCCCCTGCTGGCCAGCCGGCGATCGTGGTTCGCTTTTGTATACTTCGTCTTTGATGCGACCCCAGAGGTAAAAGTCCATCGGCGTTAAGTCAGGAGTCCTGGCGGGCCATGACACTGGACCAAATCGGCCGGCCCACTTCTCCCGGAACATGTGACTGAGCAGCTGTGCTGCACGCCGCGCGCTGTGAGGTGGAGCCCCATCGTGCTGAAACTACACGCGGGTCTGTTCAGCAAGAGGCAGGTCATCAATAAAGCTGAACACGGCATCTAAAATTTCGCTACAGTAGCGGTTGGCATTTAGGGGTCCCGTGAAAAAGATTGGCCCAATAATGGCTCCGTTATAAATCCCGGCCCATACATCCAATCCCCACTCGTACTCATGCTTGCATTCCCGTAGCCAGTGTGGGTTTGTTTGGCTCCAATAATGCGCGTTGTGTCGATTCACTTGAGCGCTATGGCAGAAGTGGGCCTCATCAGCCCAAATGACCCTGTTCACAAAGTTTCTGCTTTCCTGGGTCCGACATCGGATCCAGTTACAGAAATCCAGCCGTTTCTGGTTGTCGCCCGGCTGGAAATGTTGATGAAGGCTCACGTGGTACGGGTGGAGTTTGTGCTTGTGTAGTATCCTCAGCACACTTGACTTTGATGTCTGTACTCACTTTGCCAGGGTGCGCAGACTTTACGTGGAGATCATCTCCTACTTCTTTCAGGGCCTGGTCTGTTTGTGTCGACTCACTGGCAGAGATTGGGTGTGACCGGCTCTGGGTACCGGAATGGAAACTTCCTGTTGTGGACAATCTCACAAATGTACGCCTTATGGTACAAGAGTTCACCACCCTAGTTCCTGGAAGCATTTCACTGTATTTGAGGACTGCTCTGCCATAGTCAATACCTGCAGCCCCCAGAGCAATGATCATCCTTGTTTTTTTCTTGGTTGGAATACACGGTGCTTGCCATCGCTGCCGTTTACTTGTTCACTGCATTCACTGAGACCCGAGTACAAAACGGTCCAAAAATGTATTTCTTTCCCTACCTGTCAACACGTCGGGTGACCTCATTTTTGATAAGATAGCTCTGATTCCCGCACTCACCGCGGGTGTTTGTTCCGTGGGTAAGGCTTGTAACCCTTTCCCCCCTCGTGTGGCGTGTCAGTGTAACCTCCTTTCTTCGCAGCTTTGCGCTCAAACTTAGAGCCGTCAAAAAAGAGGCGGAGCCAAGGGCTGATCTCCCCGAATTTTCGACGAATTTATTTTGGCAATTGCCATTGCATTACGAGTGGGATTATGTGCTATATTGAGAAAAATGTCCACGGGGAACCCATTTCCGCAAAGAAAACGTCAGGTTGCCTTGGAAAATTTCGGAGTTCAATTCAATAAATTAACTTTCCGTCAAAAAAATAAAATAAAAATATTACCACTATGTGGCAAAAGTTATTGGCAGAAAAAAATTCCTTGACCGCATGTCTCTCCGGGGCCAACGTCTTTTACTATGAATTTCTATCATGGATGGTGGACCACCCTGTATATGGAGGAATGAATCCTAAGAACGGAACATGGCGATCCTAGAAGATCTTCGAATTTCCATTGGCCCTTCGCGCAGAGTGATGTCATCTGCCGCACACCTTCTCCAAGCAAGGGGATACAGTGGCTTCCCCTTCATCCGTGAGGCTCTTCACGAATGGACTCATGAACTCATCCGTGAGGTTCCTCACGAAAGGCCTCACGGCCGCATCCGTGAGTAACCGCAAGGGGGACAGGTGCATGGCTTTATTCAGGAGGAACAAAGCATCATTATTCAGTTACCTGCCTGGCTCTCGGATGAGACGGACATGTCTCACTGAACTCATCGTATTTAGCCATTGATGGAGTTACGTGTTAGGATATTTTGTTACTTCCTGTATTCGTAAATCTCATTTAGTAAGACTTTGGGATTGAAATGCTTAATTACCTGATTGAAAATTTTTCTGATGGACCACCAGAAAATTTGATGGACCATCGAAATATTCTGATGACATCTAATGAACCATCAAATCCACCTTGATGCTTCCTTGTGGACCACTAAACCACCCTTGGTAGCGCCTGAGAGACCAGCAGACTGTCCCTGTTGCTGCCTAATGCATTGGCAGACTCTCGTTGCTGGTACATAATGGACCGCCAAATTTCCATTTGTGATGTCTGGTGGACAACTAGATTGCATCTGATGGTGCTGGTGAGCTCCTTCTGCCACTTTGCGCCACAGCATTGCACGTTCATCCGCGTGTTAAGGACTAAGTAGTTCCCAGGATTTTTAAATGTTACATGTTTACATGTTAAAAGCTCAGAATACACCTCCGTGATGACTAAAATAGGTGCACTCTGTAACTCATTCGTCCTCAACCAACACACGCATTTTATCTGTGAACATATTTGATTCTGCCGTACCCTTGTACCATTACGCTATTTCCTCTTTCACGACAGCGTTTGCCTGTTGGCGACACATGTGGTTGTAAGTTGTCATTGTGGCTGAGACGTTGCGGATGGAATATATGAAACTCGGTGTGCAAAGGTATTGATACTTTGGGGAAGGTTCTTCGGACTGAACGTATTTGGCAGAAAAGCAATCCACACGGATGCCAGAGATGTTTCTGAATACGGTAAGGCTTAACACGACCGCTTCGCAGTCACCTTGTTCCTGATTGAATTGTGTATTATTTTTAGTCTGCATTCCATCTTGACTGATGTAATGAGAAGTGTAACAAGTAGGGTCGACCAATTATTCCATTCGAAGCACAGGTGAGGTCATGTTATTGTGTCTGCAATGAGTCGTTGACGACATGCGTCTATCTCTCTCGCAGTCTGCGCCGTGGAGATTGACCGTTGATCTGTCATGCATTAGGGAACAGTATTACGTAGCTCTCTCTTGACACCTGGACTTTCATTCCTCTGTCATTAAAACTATGTCCTTTCCACATGTGACTGAATCTGTATTGTCTTGCTTTGGAGATACACAACTGTTTGGCTACCTCAAGCCTGGTGGACCATCAACTATCAGGCCTGATGGATGAGCCATCAACCATCAGAATTGATGGGCATCAAATCTGGTGGGTTTCTGACCCTGATGGCTTGATGGACCATCAACCTAATGGTCCATCAGGCCATCAGAGTCAAAAAACCTACCAGATTTGATGGTCCATCAGAAAAATTTTCAATAGGGTTCCTACAATCACCTTTCATGTGTGGTGCTTTTCTGCAATAGTTTTTCTGTTTCCTATGCAATCATTATAGTAGAATAAAGGAAATAATCTTGGGATAGTGATTCAATAAATAACAGGTCCCCTGTCTACAGCGTACGCGTCCTTGAACCATGCAGCCTGGGTGATGATGCCGCGGCTCTATTGTTTCAGATGGACCTTGTCCAGGGCAGTTGGGTTGGGCATTAGTGGAAAAAAACAGTGTAGCCCAGAGACAATAGGATGACGTCACGACCAATGAGCAAGGCCTGCAGAGGGCGCAAGGATTCACTTCTCTCTTGGACACTGGTGGATGTGAACTCATTAATTCTGTTCCTAGCAATTGTGTTCACCGTTAGTAGAAAAGCGTAGCTTCGGTGGGATTCAGTTTGCCTCTGACGGGGTACGATGTGTGGTTCGTCACTGGTGAATGTTGTGCGATGATTCAGGTGGATTTTGTGTCGAGTTGATATACAATGAGGGAATGCAGTGTACATGAAAAATCCGATGATGGTGAGTGTCTTTTTCACTCTGTTCAAGTGTTTCTTTGTGTTTGCTTTCTTCTGTTGCCCACCAGTCGTGCGATTTTTCCTAGTGTAACAGCGCTCGTTGACCAATGTCCTGACATGCCCCGACCTGCATGCTTTCTTTTGCTGACGCATCTAGCTTTGTATTTTTTTTCTGTTTTGGACGAGAAAGATTCATGTTGATCATTCTTGTCTTGACGAAGACGCTAGTGCTGCCGCACCCTTAATTTGAAAGGAAATAGTGCTAGAACAATTCCTAATAATTTTGTGATTAAATTAGTTCAGAAAGTAACTGCAAGAGGTACAGATGAATGGCTTTATAGAGGAGAAAAATGGATTATGATTCAGTTCTGCGCCTGGCTGTCGGATGGAATGGACGCATTGTTCTGCGCTCCTCGTGACTGCCGTTGTAGTGGACAGTGGGCTGATTTGTTGTGTAACTCATTCTTTTGCATGGGATAATTTTTTTCCCTGCTTTGTTTGTGATTAGCAGTGTCGTGCCTGTGCATGTCGAGCGCTGGTTGCTGTTATACCTGTAAGGGCATCCCCGCCATTTTCTTCCAGAAAAGCTGCCTTGGGAACAAGAGTAGCGCTGGCGTAATTTTGTCATGAAATTAGTTGAGAAAGTAACTGCTAGGTGGGTGCAGATGCGTGTCTTCATAGAGGAGAAAAAAGCATTACGAGTCAGTTCAGTGCCTGGCTGTCAGATGGAGCAGTCGCATCGTTCTGCGCTCCCTGTGACTGCTGTTCTGGTGGGCTGTTTTGCTTCTGTGCCTGATTCTTTTTGTTGTTAGCTATTGATGGTTGGCATACTTACTTGTGCTTTCACAGCAGTTTGCATTCCTCTGTATTATGAGTGTTTTTCTTCTTGCATGTCCAGAGCTGTCCTAACCTGCCCAGATATGCCATGATCACGTCACAGCTGACGTCACAGGATGTCCAGAACTGGTGGTCACAAGAAGGACGGCGGCGCCATCTGGTGGTCAGCGGCCGTTCCGGACCACTCTCTTCAAGATGGCGTCATTTATCTTGAACTAGACTCCTTCTCTCCACTCTATTTTTCATTTTTATGGACACTGGTCGCCCACAACACACAGGGTGGTCTGGACACGAGTTAGATGCTCCCCAATTAGTGTGATGAGTCACTGAATCAAGTTGATTACTGTGGGGGTCCTAATTAGCTCTAATTGCTAATTAAACGTGTCCAGAGACCGTGTAGTGCTATGGGCAGCTAGTGTTCATCCCTTACTACTCATATCCAGGTTCCGAATCTTCCAGCGCATCATCCCGATCAGTTTTTTTCTAACCGGACAAGTAATAAGGATTTTAGAAGATTTAGTAAAGTTTTGATTATATGTGGTGGAATTGTGAATGCGCAGAGAAGCATATTAGCAGGCCGTTTGGAGAGTTAAAGTATGAGGAGCTTGAGCCACAAGTGTACTTCACCTGTGAACTGAACACGCATGTGGCTATGATGCCCGTTTGGTGTGTAGGATGTGTTTGTTGAGAAATAAAACATGTTGTCACACCATTTTATTATACTGTATAAAATTCATAGATTCTGCATTTGTCACATTTTGAATACCCTTGGCTATATACAGGCAGGACAGAACCACTTGCCACGTGGCGTTCTGGTAAGTTTCACACGCTTGAAGTGAGACCCCACTTTTGGGCAACTGTTTCCCTCTCACGCAATCATTCTGCCTCCCTCCTTATGCCGACATAAGCAAAAGGTCTCAAATCTGCATCCTTTCTCTGATCAAGACTACAGGTAAGTAGCTCTTGGAAGAGCCGTGACTCCAGGGGCGCGTTGCTGGCGAAGTCATCACAACGCCACATCGTAGCGCCACTCGCCGTCGCCACCGCCACGTTCCTCGCGCGGGGTAATGCGTATGATGGCCAGCAACAGGTGTCAAACGCAATATCACCAACTTCCTCCTCTTCTCATTCATTCACGGCGACAGTCTCGACACCGGACGCTCGCAGACACGAGAAATTTCCGGGCGTAACTGTCCAACGCTGCATCATTTGTAAAGATATCGCCCGAAAATCACCCAAAAGATAACACACTGATAAAAGAAAGAGCATACAGTCACTTTATAATATAAACATAAACGATCCATACAAAGCGGCGGCGGCGGCATTGTCGTCTGCTACATAAGTTTAGCAGACGATGAAGTGCTGGAAAGTGCAGAGACGACTCTAGCTTTTGAATCAAGTAAGCTAAACAGTTAAAACATTACACTTTAGAGTGCTTCAAACTGATATAACCCTTAAACGCCTTCCTCGTGCTTTCATTTACAGCATGTCGGTGTCAGAGGCCCAAAAATTGCTTTTGTTGTCGCTAATGGAGGAGTCCCCAGAACTTTGTAACAACCGGTCATTTATGCATGGCGAAACGAAACAACATCGACGGGCGAAGTGGGACACAATCGCCGCGTCCCTTAACTCTCTTGGGGGAATTAAAAAAGACGGCGCTGGATGGCAACTCCTTTGGAGAAATTGGCGATACCGCGTACGTAAAAACGTGCGCGGTAACATAAACACAATTTGCAGCACCGGCGGAGGGGGCGGCATTGTCCAAAATGAACTAGTAGAGCCTGGAGAACCGCCACGATTTCAAGTAGCCGACGTCGCGGCAAACCTCCACGGCTTCGACGCTCGCGTCATGGCTCTTGTCGGGTGGGATAGCGTCGGAGGGACCCAGGGCTCCTTCGACGTACTCCCTCAAGGGGTAGTGGTTGTGCCACAAGTTCTTTGTGAAGTAAGTATTTTTTATATTTTTTTTTATTTTTTGGTTATGTGAACTAATGAACATGAAAACGTATGTTGCTTTCAGGACGTGCTGGCATCTTCACAGTTGGATCGTGCTGCCGGATCTGTGCAGGTGGTGTGCACATTAACACAGTTTTAAGATAGTGACACTCATGCCATTTACCACATGTCATTTACTTACCACATCACAGCATCTCAGGACTCAGTACCTGGCACCAGTGGCACAGCTCGTGATGTCGGCAACACTTCGAGTGCCAGTGCCGTAGAAATGGTAGCTTTTATTTATGTTACTGCAGTTGAATAAAACTTAAATTTCTTTGTACAGGTTCCAATGCCTGAAGCTACAAATGCAGCCGCAGAAGGATAAAGCAGCCAAACTGGCGAGGATGTTCACAGGAATGAACGTCGAGCTCCTGTGCGTCGAAGGCGAAGACGTGTGCCGGCTCCTGTGGCGCAGCAAATTATTAACATGCAGAAGGAAATTGTCAACGAAATAGCATTGCTGCGAGAGGTAATACGCTCAAGCAGGAAAAGGTAGAAACACTGGGTCTTTTGGGCAAGAGTATCGAGAAGTGAAACTTTTCACTGCTGTTCTGGGTGAAAAAAATTAAAAAAAATAATGAAAGAGTAGGGAAAAGGTAGACAAAATATCTAAGCTTTCTACTACTGTAGTATGACACACAACTAACTGCATAAGTAACAGCATTATATCACATTTTGTGTGTTCATATACATGTAATTTGCATCCATGGTATCACAAGTGATTTATTTCCACACACAGGCTATCACTCCGATCACACAGGCTATCACTCCGATCAGCGACTATTTCAGATGGAAGCTGGAAAGACAGCGAGTACTGAACATGCAATAGTATGATCTTTGTTTCTATGAATAGCAACATTCATCCAAGTGCAAGTAAGTGTTGATGCACAACAGAACAAATTTACATATTCTGAAAAGCAGCTAAAGGACAGCCTAGAATTTGCAAATGTATACTGCTGAATAGTGGCATCTCTTTTTATGAAGCGTGTTTCAAAATATCCTGATCAAGACACAGGCAGTGGTCATTGCATGGTGAATATAGGCTCCTTGATGACCGCATATTATGTTCTTACGCTCTATGAAAACCATAGCCATATGTGATTCCGCTTTTGTATATACATTAAACAACACTTAGTTTACAGACACGAACACAATGTTAGTTTGGCCTCGAAAGCACATATAACAAGTTGAAATATAGACTCTCATTCATTCATCAAGACTAACGGTCTTTGTTGCACTTATCACTACTTTAAATTGTCAGATATTCTTCAAAACATATGCTACAAGAGAAAATTGTCATTAAGGCACATTGTCTGTGAGCAGGGTGTCTACCAACCTGCAAAACAAGCAATTGTCAGGAGATTTTGATGCAACTGGAAAAGTCAGTGAAGATGCGAAAAAGTTGTTGAAGGCAGGGACAAGCAGATAGGACAGCCCCCATAACAAGTACACAGGAGTAACATACAATACACTGTACGAGGACTACCTACTGCAGAAAAAATCAGTTCTCGTAAACAATAACGAGTAACATATTTTTGACGTGTTTCAGTGATCAGTGTGAAAACCTAGGAGTTATTTTGTTTTGGTCAAGGAACTTGTTTAAAATATTCTGTGAAAACCTGAAAAGTCAGGGAATTAAAAGACTAGAGTTTTGTAGACACCCGAGTGAGCTACCGACAGTACACTGTCAACACAGAAGGATTGAGCTATCATCACTTTCATCGTTAATTTCTTATGCACTTGAGGCTTTGTATGAATTTGTCCTTTCTATGTGTTCCAGCCTCAGAACATCAGTTCTCTCATATTCAACAGAAGGCTTGACAACCATTTCAATTTTTTTTTAACTCATCGGAAATATGATACACTCAAATCTGAATTAACGAGGCAAGAGGCAGGATGACACATATTAAGTTAACGAGGTGAAAAATACTGCCTAATAATTTCATTCCTCTTGTACAGTCCCCTTGATAACAACGATCCCTCTTCAGACACGTCAGGAATGTCTATGTCAGAGCTGTCTGTCTGCACTGCTGCCTTCATGACCCTCCTCCTCCTCACGTAAAGGTTCAGGCACGTTTACTTAATGCACATGTTGTGCAGGATGGCGCATGCAGTTACAATGTTCGATGCTCGGTCAGGTGAGAAGTGGAGGGTCCTGTAGCGCTGAAGACATCTAAATCTCATCTTGAGCACACCAAAGCACTGTTCAACGCGCACCCTTGTCTTGCGATGGGCTTCATTGTATGCCTCTTCTCCACCTGTTGTAGGGTTCCGGACGGGAGTCAGGAGCCATTGCTCAAGTGGATATCCCAGGTCACCTGCATCAAAAAGAAATGAGTAATTTTTGTTGCCACTGTGTACATGTTGTACTTGCAATCTACAGTATTTCGTTTAAAGCAATAGTTCCTTAAAAAATGGAAACTACACTTCCTTATTTCTACTATAACCCTGAGTCAAGATGAATTTTGTACTTGCCTAAAAGCCATTCACCGTCGCTAAATAACTCTGGTGCTTGACGGCGCAGTTCACACATGCTCCATATAGAAGAGTCGTGGCAACTACCTGGGTACCGTGCATTCACGTACAGATTACGACGTGTTGAATCTGAAACCTATAAAACTTTTTTTTAGTCATTTACATGCATATAATCCACAACATACTGCTTATGAGTCTTCAGTTGTTTATGTTGTGTCTTTATGTATTTGACCATTAAGGCACAATGGTGAGCAGCATAACAATATTACATTTGTGCCACCACTTACATATTACAAGCCCTTCTGAGTTTTTCTCAGTTTCTGTGTCTGTCTCAGTTATTGATGTGAAGAATAGGCACCGTGCAGAAGGAACAGAAATATGTACAAACAGTATATTGATGCACAAGATTTTCTATCTTTATGGAGGAGAACATCACTATGGAGGAGGACAGGTTAATATATTTTCACATGTCATTAAACAACTCCACTGCCTGAGGAGCGACATGTACAAAAAATAATTAATTATGATTCAGTGAGTTAAAGAATTGTTTTTTGATACGTAGTGTGACGTAGATATACTATTTCACCATATATGATTTGCATACCCCAAGCACATTGAGTGCGTGATATCCTTTGTGGCAATAATAGTTGCCGTCCACAAAGCGTTTGTCCTGTGTGCTCGGTGCAATGATAGCAATCATTGTTCCATCGATTGCACCTGAAAAGTACAAAGTACAAGTGCACTGCTTCAGCGTATTCTTTCGGCATAGGAAGTACATGTACAAGCTGGTATAATGTACTGAGACCACCAGCAGATGTATCTTGGAACTAAGGTGTAATGGGATTACAAAGGTCAAAATGTGAGGAAACTCTAGAAAGGTGGTAAGCTGCAAACACATTCTGAACAGCAATTAATGATTCTTGTAGTGCTGCTTATGGACTTCCTTTTTCCTGTATGACAGTTTCCTCTGTGCTGAGTACGGTAGACAATAGGAGAAGAAACATAGTAAAAGTAACCAATACTTTGAGAGAAACCACCACTGGAACTATTTTACTTTAAATAGAAATTGCTTCGAAATTTATAAGTGAGCTGCCCATTGTGGTGCAGATTGTTGGGTAGCCAATAAAATGTGGAGCATGCAAAAAGCTATAAAAACATGTTTTTATATTTGTACAGACAGTGTTGAAAGTACATACCAAGGCAGCCAGGTATGCCTGCAATTTCGTAAAACTGCCGCTTCAGAATCAACTTTTCCTCAGGGGTCGCTGGGAATTTCAGGTACCGTGGTGCCAAGTTCTGGATGATGGCCGAGCTCACGACATGAATTGACTCCGACACTGGTCGCTTGCTTGTCAGGAAATCCTCCTCCTCTGCGATATTTCCCAGAAACGCACCCGTAGCAAAGAACCATAGTGCCATAAGCACCCTTTGTTCCACGGGAAGCGTGGTGCTACGCCACTGTTGCGCTGCACATTGAAATATCAAGCAAATTATCATAAATGCACATACTCGTTATTTTATTCGATAAACGAGCACAATATATGTACACTACGCAGTGTAACGCCAAATTCCCCTCGTCTTTTCCCTCGGTGTGAATGATCGTCCGACGAGTACACGAAAAACACACGGAGAACACGACACAGAAGAGCTGCTATGCCGTCCTGTGTATGTGTTTTTGCCTCGCTCATGTTTGCAGTTGTGGAGTTCATCCACCAACTCGCCTGTGCCTACGCAGTTTTATCTGTCATATCAACATGACGTTTGTCATCGTCAGCTCGATCGTATTTGAAGTTCCTCTGTGCGTACACGTTGATTGGTAACACCATATGCAATTCTAAATTGCAGTATGGGTAGATTTCATTTCATTGGGACATTGGCAAATGACACATCATCTCTACACGGTCCTAGGGGACGTCCAAGAATGACTGTGGTCCACAAAGCTGTCGCTTTTTGCCCTCTTCTTCATATGCGTATGAATGAAGCGGTACTTACGTTTCTGCAAATCCGCTGCCACAGCCTCGCACACTTCTCTCACGGCGTCTTTGCAAAGCCGGAACTTCACGATGAATTCCTCTTCTGACAGTGCTGTGAAAGCGTCGTGATGCTGGCGAAACACTCGAGTTTCTTCAGTTTCGCACATACCCTCATCAGCGAGGAACAGATACAAGTCCGCCATGTTTACGACGACAAGTGGAGCAAACGCATGCAAACCACAGGGGTGACATATGTCCGCCATATTTGTGACTACCCTCAAGCGGTCGCTTGGTGCAAAACCGCCATCTTGTCCTGGTCGCACGTCACTAAACGTCATTAAACGTCATTGCTCTACGGACCAATCATGTGCATCTACATGTTTTGTTTGTTTGCTTCGACGCTTTTTGACGCAGCGAACAGCTGGAGCTGCCGTGTACTTCGGTAGTTTTGTTTCTCTGTTGTCGGCATGCTATTTGTAATTCACAATGGTGATATGTTGGGATGCGCGAATCGCTCGACATTCGCCTGCAAAGAATATGGTATAACATACCACTGGTAAGTGACATGTTCCGCGAGTTTCGAAACTCTTCGTATTTATTGCCCTCGGCTCTTCGTATAGTTTTCCTCGCGATTCCTCTCTACGGCTGGCATGGGCACATGCAATTGGACGTCCAAGCTGGGTCCCAACAAAGAATAGTGTTGTCTGCTCGAAGCATTTCAGGAATGACGATTTTGACAGGACATCACCGGCACGAGTCCGCCTACGACAAGGCGCTGTTCCCGTTGCACACTCTTCGGTACACGCTCTACAGGTGCGTAAAATAAAAGAAGAAAAGGTAGTCGGCGCGTGCATGAACTACATTGATATGCTGCTGATATCACTTTGTCATTTATAGCACCTGCAGGTGTTACAAGCCAGCAGACGAGAACCAAGTGATGTAAGCTAGTCATTTTCATTATACAGTACCACAAAATGCTTGTTGCTTTAAGTTCACGAAGTTGAGGATGTGCCAACCGCATTAGCCGGCTTATATTTATTACATTGTGCTGCGCGCATCATTTATTTCTGTTGTCTTGTTTGTTACGACGTATGTAGTTCCCGAAATCGGAAAATGTGCATGGTACCAAATACAATATTGTTCTCATTTTCTTTTTCGTGTAGAGCACATCAGGTCCCTCTTTTGAACAGGAAGGCACGTTGGGCCCACACTGCTCTGCGCAAGCTCAGCAGGTGCATAAAGAATTTCGTTTTGTGCATATAGAAGTAATTGCAAAGCTGAATAATGTGCCATATGAATCTACTGCTGGCTTACATTTCTAACATTAATGTGCTACATTATATCTGTTGCCTTGGTTACTTGGTGCCCTATATTAAATCCCTGAAAGTGGAAAGTTCCTGCATGTATATGGTATGTCATTATCTTTTTTGTGTAAGACACATCATGTTCCTCACTTTGAACAGGGGTCCAGTACGGTGAGCCCACACTCTTTGATCCAAGCTCAGCAGGTACGTGAAAAATTGTGGTTGTGTGCAGTGGTGCATATATAATAGCTGTTGCCACTGTTGTCATTGTAGTATCTACAAGAAACAGAAGTGCCACATACTGTGTCTGAGCCTGGACCAGAGCTATGTGATGTAAGATCTGGTTATATGCATTCCACTACGTATCACTAAAAATGTTGCATTACAGGTGCACGAAGCTATGGATGTATTCGCCTCGTCAACTGTGGTATATGTGATTTAGTCTTCTCAGTGTAATATTCAGGTGTCGGCTATGCATTTCAAGTCACCTGTGTACACAGTAGCTCGATTGGGCATGATGTGTTTATTTCCTTTAGCTGGATTATGTACATAACCATATAAGACATTCTGCTATTTTCTCCCTTTAAGGGCACATCAGGTGGTCACTTGGATACGGCTCTGAGTGGTGTAAGCATTGCTTTGCTTTCATATGGACGCTGTGTACTGCTAAAAAATATAGCCATATTGTAAATGCGATGCCAAAATGATTAGGTTTCCTGTCCATTACTTCTGCTTTACCGTATTGACTACATAGATGTAGCTGTCTTGTGTGAGTATTTTTGCATGTGCTTTTGAACCTTGCTTGAATGAAGTGACTGAGCACATTAAAGTCCCAAAAGATCTATATGCTTGCATCATCACAAAAATCTGGAGCTTGTTTTTAGTTTTCCGACTGTTTGGATAAGTGCTAATCGTATTGGCGTCAATTTTAGGACAGCACTGGATTTGACTGCGAGAATCTTTCAGCTTTTGATGACTGGAATGAGGCAACATCACCGGTAAGATGTTAGCACGTGGAAATTGCTGTATGGATGTTAATTGGCTATGCAATAGCTATTGCTCTCTGCCCCTCTGTGGTAGTATATGTGGTAGAGCTCATTAATTCAATTTTCATTTACCCACCATGACAAAAACCATATTTTGCTCTTTTCTAAACCACTTCGAAGCATAATCCTGCCTCTCTTAGTACATTTTCTTTCCAGAGTCTTTTGGAAAGCAGTACCAGTGCTGAAACTCCAAAATCGTTGAAATACCCATCTCTGGTAAGCCTCATAGAGAAAGATCGGTTCTGAGACAAAAAAAAAAGAGTATAGCACCCATGCCATTCTTCCAGCTATGTGCTGGTCACTTCATGATCACAAAACACGCTTCGTTCACAGCATTATTTAAACGTGAAAAAAAAAAGTCACACCCTCTTGGTTCCTTTATATGAAATATACGCGAGTGCTCTGAAAGCGTGTAATTCAACATTGCAAACCTGTAACATGTTTATGTTACAGGTTTGCAATGCTTGTTACAGGTAAAATTTATGTTTTTGTTATTTCTGTATATTTCCAGATCACCTAGTTCCTCCAGCATTACCTTTTCTACCCCAAGCACCAGCAGATATGCGGTAAGAGTAGTGACCAAGGATACTAAGAATTGCATGGGTATAGACTGTGAAAAGACTAACCAGTGGATATGCAGGAGAGATAATATGTCATACAAGTACAGGCAAACTGCTTGTAGACGGCAAACTCCACACTGAAAATAGCTTAGCTTAGGTGCAAAGAACATGCTGAACATTCGGTGCAAAGAACAAAGTACAGCTGATCATGAGAGCAGAGGGCACAACCATAGTGAAGCGCAGTTAATGAAAGTCATGAAAGTTGATGAAAACTCTGAAACAGGGGGAGGAAGTAATTTTTAAAGTACATATTTATCGGATGTATATACGACATGCTGGAGAACACAGTGAGGGATTGGCCACACACTGGTGTTCACATTACCGATAGTATACATGAGCATTAATGTCAAGATTTCATAAGATATTCGGTAGGACACTCAGTTTCATTCCCTCTACACTCTTAAACCCGTACTTTTTATTGTAACTTTTAGAAACATGTAACTTCTATATAGACGTAGATTTCGAGATTTCTTATAGGTTACACCACTGTAACGTATATTTAGAGGTTAAAAGCGACCAAAGTCATGTCTTTACAACACGAATAGAAGTTACATCTTGGAAAAAACAAAAACAGCTTGTTGTAACTTATAAATGTACCCTCTACTCCGACACTGTAACTTCTAAGCGAAATCTCCAACGATAATTTCTTTGTTAGTTTCTTATCGTTTATTTTCCTTCTGTTTTTCAGCATAATGCCGCGTTTCAGCCTCCCATTCGAGACGACAGTTGCGAATCTACGCTGTTATTTGTTATTATCTGTTTCAGCGTCATCTATACGTCGACTACATGTTATCAATGCTCTATGAACACAGATTATAAGTTCGCAGTCTGGAATACTGATAGTATGTTTCTTTCTAAAGGGTGGAAAACCATTGTCAATGCCGCAACCACCAAGATTTCCGATTTCGTTGCCGTAGCCGAGCCTGGTCTAGGTCTATCCACACTGAGAGCGGTTTCCTTGAAACGCTTAACGCTCGTCGTCCGTCCGTTAACAAGTGTAATCTGTTTTAATCAGTGGTTTTCCTCGCGTTTATCATAGTATCGTCAGGAACAACGGAAAAGCTAGACGTCGCTAGCAAACAAGGATATTTTCGGTGTTCTCAGGGGAAAGTGTAGTGAGTGCGAAGATTGCAACGAATATATAACCGAAAACGAACGTCACCACCGCAGCCCTAATTCACACACTTCATACACTGGGTAAGTGTACATTTCGTGCTGGGTACATGCGTTATTTTGATAGCAAGAGCTCTTAGCGCATGTTTGTTGTGATTATGGCAAGCGTTTTGCGGTCCTGCATATGAACGCCACTTACGCTTGCTACTTTTCTGCTCTTACTTGGTCGCCAAGTCAATACACCGGCGTGCATTTTGCGAGCTGCGGATATATGCATCGAGATATATAATTCGCAGCTTCCTACTTGTTGTATTCTTACGATATTCTAAGACTCAATCGCGGAGTGAACGCCTTCCCGCATTTATGCTGCTTTGTACCTTGTGCTTTGTACGGATTTGAATGGTTCCGTAAATGTTACTCTCATTGCCCAAACTTTTGTTCCCAGGATCCCACATGCAGGTTCACATACCGTCACCAGCGCAATGCAGTACCTCACAAACTCGTCCCAGAGCGCCTCCAACGCTGATAACGCAGTAATGTAGTGTCTCCTGCGTTACTGCACACTCATATTCCTCAAGGTTGTGTGCGTTTTATGTAATACTGTATTGCCATTTACGCTCGCCTCTGCAACACGAATGTGGAATAAATTTTTTTCTGCTGCAATTATCCATTTCGTTGGGTCTGTTCAGCTTAGCAAACATAGGTCAGTTGTTTTGACTCGCTGGCTTCCTCGCACTTTTATGCATTGCTTCTCACTTAGAAGATAGTTCTTTTTTTCACATACATGGTAAAGCGACCATGGTTTCTCCTCACATCAGAATCGCACTTGTGCACAATGTGTCACCTCTCGACAGACTTCTGTTTTTGTAATATACATATGTTCAAGATCTCCTTTTCTGTTGGTTCATTTTGGTACCTTGGTGTGTTCTGTAAATGTCTGTCCATATCCTACGCACAGGGTGTTTGTTTTTATTCGCATCACACCAGCGCTCATTTGACAGGTGGGTTATGTTAATTTTCGCAAATTAACCCATCCGTAGTTACAAACATTTCCGACATTTCCTGACGCATGTGTTTGTAACTACGGATCGATTAATTAGCAAAAATTCACATAACCCACCTACCAAATGAGCGCTACTCTGTTGCGAATAAAAATGAACATCCTGTATAAAAAGCCGCACGTTGGCGTAACCTTTACGGGCAGGTGCTGGATTGAAGGCCGTAACCTCTAACCTCTGGTTTCCTTGTAACTTTTATAAAAGGTACTGCTCAGAGGGTACCTAGTAGCTTCTGAAATAGAGGGTAAAATATTGCGATTTTTTACCCTTTACTAAAGGGTACCGAGTTAAGAGTGTAATGACAAATTATCCACTGCATACCACTTTCTGCATGTTGTTGATTACTTACAACTGTAGCACAAACCACAACGAATTGTACACATTTGACGAAATAAAGATTACTTTAGCCATCCCACAGTGGTGGGCTTCCTGTGATTTGCATGCCTGATTTTGTGCCACCTGCTGTGGCAACTACGACTCAAAGGTGCAGCACTCCTGTACTCTGTGAGGATCACTATATGTATTCAAAAAGATACAAGTTCGTTAGGTCATCACATAGTTCATGGTAGCACTGCGTACAATTGACAAACAGCAATGAAGCTTCCTTAAAGTTATTGCTAGCTTTGGCATGGTGCAGAATGAAGGGAAACATCATCAGGTACAGAACGAAAGGAATCTGTACAGGAAGAAGTGTGGAAATCTTGTAATTAATTTTAGGAAGCTTCATTGCCATTTTTCAAGTGTCTGTTCTACTACTAGACCTGACTTTCCCACTCTACCGGATCCTCATGTATATATATATATATACCTCATCTGCATTCCACTGCATGTAAGTGTTCAAATTAGCCAAATGGCATGGCTCTTGTACTGAGCATATGTTACCGTCCTTTTATTTTTCTTTACTCAAGGAAGAACCATTTCTAAGAGAATTAAGATAAGTCTCCCCTGCCCTTGATAAAGTGCAAGCAGCACACTACTATTACATGAAAGCAAAATAATAAACAAGTAACAATAGATGCATGATATAAGATAGCTGCATGGCCATTGCTGTTATCTATATCAAAAGAGGCCCAGTGATGTGTTAATATAGATGCTAAATACTGTCCTAGGAACCATCATCTGAGGATACACCTGTAAAGGCTTTCCTCAAAAAGGAAGTAAAAAGAGTAGGAAACCTTTACACTGTCAGCAAGAAGAGGATTAAGGCTCTGCAACAGGCACAGCGTCGTATAAAACAAAAGGTTGCAAAGCTAGAGCATATAACTAGCGACCTCACATCCAAGAACATTCTGCTGGAGGAACAAGCAAGGTGTCTAGAAAATATTGCTGGCGCGAAGAAAGAGCTCCTTATGCGACAGGCAGCTAAGGTTGCAGGCACTAGCTTACCAAAACAGTACAGTCCAGAGCTCCGCGCTTTTGCTCTTACTCTGCACTATCTCTCACCACGTGGGGATGACTACGTACGTCACACTTTTGACACATGCCTTCCTCATCCCCGTACTATTAAGAGGTGGTACCAGTCTGTCGATGGTGAGCCTGGCTTCACAAAGGAGGCAATTTCAGCACTACACATGCAGGCAATGAGCAACAAGCAAAAAGGTGTGCCATCTGTGTGCAGCTTTATGGTTGACGAAAGGGCTATAAGGCGGCACATAGAGTGGGACGGAAGAAGGACTTATGGGTATGTAAGTGTGGGACCAAGCTGTGATGATACTGGCACTGTAGCCAAGGAAGCGTTTGTCATCCTGCTTGTTTCTCTACATGAGCAATGGAAGTTACCCATTGGCTACTTCCTATAGTAGATGGCATCTCTAGGGAACAGCGCAGTAACCTCGTGAAAGAAGCATTGGTACTTGCTTACGAAGCTGGAATAGCAGTTGTGTCACTTACCTGTGATGGTGCTGCAGCTAACCTTTCCATGCTGCAAAACCTTGGCTGCTGCCTACAGTCGAACAATCTAAGAACAAGCTTCCCCCATCCCAACAGAGCAGAACCCATATTTATATTCCTTGACGCATGCTATATGCTAAAATTAATAAGAAATGTCTTTTCACATTTGAAATGCTTTGTTGGTGAAGATGGCTGCACAGTTTCGTGGGACCACGTTGAAAGACTACAGTTACTGAAGGAGAAAGAGGGGCTTCATCCTGCAAACAAGCTACGAAAAGCCCACATTCACTGGCAGCGACAGCCTATGAAGGTGAGGCTTGCCACAGAGCTTCTAAGTATGTCTGTGGCAGATGCTATGAATGAATGCCGTAACCTGGCTATTGAAGGTTTCGAAGATTCTGAAGCAACTGAAAGGTTTCTTAGGATCATCAACAATACTTTTGATGCCCTTAACTCAATGAATGTGCAACAAAAGTCTTGGAAAAGACCACTGTGCCCTGACAGCATTGATGATGTCCGTACAATGTCTCTAATTGTGACCTCCTACATATCTCGTCTTCGAAAAAGTGAATCTGGGCCTCTTCTTCTGCAAACAAACAGAAAAACTGGGTTCCTTGGTTTCCTTGTGTGCTGTAGAAGTGCCACTCAACTGTATGACTCTCTCTTCTCTAAGTCTCTGGTGAACTACCTCCCAATGCATAGAGTGAGCCAAGACCACTTAGAACTATTCTTTGGCATCTTACGTTCACATGGGGGCTACAACAACAACCCAACTGCAAGGCAGTTTGCAGCAGCATATAAAAAGTTGATTGTGAGTACTGAAGTACAAAGCTCCCGGAAAGGAAACTGTCTCCCACTTGAAAACGTCACTATACTGCATGTCAGTAGTGCAACACAGGTGCAGTCAGAAGACATAATAAACTGGACGTCAAAAGGGAGGACTGTGGTGACTGAAGAAACAATCCTGCACAACGACATCTCTGATCATGACTATTTTTCAGATCCTACAGAACCGTCCATTTTTGGTGACAGAGTTATCGCATATATTGCAGGACACATTGTGCCCTACCTGCAGGGATACCTAAAATGTGAGACCTGTGTCTCCCACTTGACAGTTCTTGTGCCTTCTCTCCACCATTCTTTGATACAACAGCAAGAAAGGTTTCACAAACTTCCTTATCCATCCCCTGATGTAATCACGATATGCAGATGATCAGAGAAGGTGCTACGCGAGGCCCTTCTTAAAGAAGGTATGGCATCAGGAACTCTCATGCAAAGAATGCTCCTGCAAGTGCTGGATTCTGTGATGGAGAGTGGGTTCTTTCCTTCTCTACGTGAAGAACATATGCTCGAGCAGTCTGCATTGAAAAATCATTATTTTCACTTGATAAGATGCATTGCACACAAGTATGTACCTCAATATACGTATGCGGCATGCCAGCAAGACACGCACAGAGGAGCTGCATAAAGTCAGTTGCAGGCAACTGTTTACTAAGCTAACTCAGTTTAAAGGACAATAGTTGTATGTAACTTCTTACAATATGCAAATTTCCAGGGGTTTTGTACATATGCGCAGTAAGTCTTTTAATTGCATACTATTGTTCAAGTGCAATTACTATTAGTTTAAAGTACAATCGTTTTATGTGATTCCTTATATAGTATGCTTATTTCCTGTTGTTTTGTACATACGCATAGTGAGTACTTTAATCATGTACTATAGTTCAAGTGCTATTACTATTTGAAAATGTAGTTCAGTCACTAGTGAAACTACATTTCTATACCATTAATTAAAGCCATGATTACTGCAACTGTGTAATGCAATGTAAGTATATTTTCAATTACTCACCCCTTTTTATTGTTTTTTTTTTTTCAGTATTCCCATGCTCATAACACTCTACCATGTCTTACAAAATATCATACACAAGGATCACTGACAGTACTCTGTATCTTGGAGCATGCCCACGCCCGGGATTCTGTCTACTCTGATTTACCTTGTACAATGTGCATCTTGTCTTTTCCAACCGAAGTGCGCAAACTGTGCAGGGCCGCACTCCGCCTCTCATTCGTTATGCCCACGAAAGCGTGCAGCTACCAGACGGTCCCAAGCTCGGGTGCTCACAACCGACAAGCCTCCTGTTGTTAAAGACGCTCGTTACATGCCTGGTTTTCGTGCTGCAGATTGTGCAGCCTCAGACCTTAAGTCACCTCGAGAGGTGGGCCCCAAAAAGTTAATTATGCGATTAAAGCCCCGGTCCGACTCGTGTGACAGGATTGGTGCACAGGCTGGTACGGCAAGCCGTAGCTTGCCGCAGCAACGTTCAACCGCTGCCACACACGGCTCAACCTACGCTGATCTGGTACGGCTCCCAAGGAAGACGCCTGAGCCTCAGGTTCAACCCCAGACACCACGTCGCATAAGGCAATTGCAGCCCCAGCCCGCGCAAGATACTGCCACTGGCACTAGCACCATTCTGCGGTTAATTCTAGCCGCTTTGAAAGCGATTGTGGCATGCTGCCCTGAGGCTGCGAACCTACCAGAAGTGCAGGCCCTGATGGTAATGGACATATGCTTTTCCGGCCATGGAGCAAATATATAAGCGTGCCGCCCTAATTCAGTGGAATGCACGCGGTTTGCGAAACAAGCTCCCTGACGTCAAACCTTTTTTGTTAAAACATCGTGTTCCTCTTTTGGCCATCAGCGAAGCTTACGTCAAGAAGGACTTTAGCATAAGCGGGTATGCTATGGTTACTCAGGGCGACGCGGACATTTATAGGAGTGTCTTGTTTGTCCGCCTGGGCCTCGTGTCTGCAGTTGTGCCAATGTCACAGTGTCTGCCTTTTGACTGCGTAAAGTGTAAGGTTCGTTTCGGCAAGATCACTCTTACCGTTGTTAGTCTCTACATACCACCATCGGTACCGGTTTCGAAGACTGACCTGATGACTGTCTTCGACGACTTAGGTCCGCCTTTTCTGGTGGTTGGCGACATAAACGCTCATCACCCTGTATGGGGCAGCCCCAAGACCAATCGCAAAGGAAAGATCTGACTGGAAATCATTGAGAGATTTGACCTTCATCTACTTAACGACGGCTCCCCAACATTCATCGGCAGATCGTTCTCTACTGACGTCCTGGATGTCTCTCTTTGCTCTAAAGATATTTGTAGGGACTTACACTGGTACACCGATCTAGATTCTAGGGGGAGCGATCACATCCCCATTTACATAACATATAACCGTTATCTCCCGGCATCTGGCTGCAGAATGGTGAAGATAACAGACTGGCATGCTTTCCGGACTGCCTGTGCGGAACACGCTGAATCCCTGCGTTCGGTAAACGATGTCGGAAAGCTGATTGTTCGCTCTTTGGCGCTCTCTACCAAGTCAGTCCGCTTGATCCCTGGTCACTTAGGCACTAACCCCCGGGTGGAACAGCTCCGAGCTCTCCGGCGACGTGCAGAGCGCAAAGCTAGGCGGACTGGCGACATTCATGGCATCCAGGAAGCACGACGCGCCAGCAAACAGGTGCAGAAGGCTCTCCGGGACATTGACCGTCAGCGTTGGCGCCAATTTTGCATGACACTGTCCCCATTTGCAAGCCCTGCCCGGATTTGGAGAATTGCACGTAGCCTGAAGGAAACTCATCCAGTTAGAAATCCTTTAGGGTCCTTGGCCCTATCCACGTCCTCTTCGGAGTAGCTGGTTGCCTCGGAATTTTGTCGTCTCATTACGAGAGCTGCGGACGTGTGTCGTTGTGCTGAGTACCGGCAGGCACAGCTTGCTTGAAGTCTACCCTTGAACAGGTGATTATGCCATCAATACCCCCTCTCGACATGGATTTCACCATGGAGGAACTCCTCACGGCGATATCATCTTCGAGTAGAAAGTCATCTCCTGGCCCGGACGGTATCACCTACGCTGCTATTAGGAACCTGGATACTCTGTCGCTCAAGGCTGTGTTAGCCATGTACAACCATTCGTGGACAAGCGGACAGGTCCCTTTGGAGTGGAAAGTAGGTCAGGTGGTGCCACTCTTGAAACCAGGAAAGCACCCGTCTCAGCTGTCCTCATTTCGCCCAGTTACCCTCACCAGTTGTTTGGGCAAAGTCATGGAACGAATGGTCCTACGGAGGCTTGAGTGGTGGCTTGAGAGCCATGGATTCTTTCCCCAGGAGCAGAGCGGATTTCGCCGTTACCGTAACTCAATGGATTCTGTAGTTGATCTCGTCACAGCTGTGCAAGTTGGTAAACATCGCAGGAAGATTTCCGTCGCCGTTTTTCTTGATGTCAAAAGGGCGTATGACACGGTCAGTCACGTATCCATCTTGCATGATCTGTACCAAGATGGTCTCTCGCATCGTACACTATGTTGGCCTCAGGACTTTCTCCAACAACGGTCCGTCTTCGTCCGCACATCACAAGGCGACACCGACTTGTTCCCGGTCCCTCAGGGTGTTCCACAAGGAAGCGTCCTGAGCCCGCTCTTATTTAATCTTGTAATGGCGGGCATTAAGAGTTGCATTCGAAGGAAGGTCAACTTGTCCCTTTACGCCGACGACATATGCATCTGGTCAACTGGTACATCTCGCCCTGCATTCACACATTGGACGGCATTCACACTTACCTGCTCCGAGCAGGGATGGAAATATCAGCGGAGAAAAGTGCGGCACTCGCCTTCTCCCGCAAATCCATGCAACGATGCCGTCTGCACATTGGGGACAGGCCACTTATAAATGTCCAGCACCACAAATTCCTCGCCGTAACTCTAACCACTAGCCTCTCTTGGAAACGTCACATCGATGGCATGGAGAAGAAAGTTCAGCGCTGGACCGCTGTCATCCGTCACTTCGCTGGAATGAGGTGGGGACGCGATGAGAAGGACCTCCTGATGCTGCATAACGCCTTGATTCGTGCCACAGTCGCCTTCACAGTCACGGTCTCCCCAGCACCTTAGCACAGAGGATCCGCGCTATGCTGGCACGGAGCCTACGGGTGTCTCGGTGTCCCCCGCGGGGCCGAGACAAGGCTAGTGGTTGCGGAAGCCCGCGACATCCCTTTTGAAGTTCTCCGAAACACAGAAACTGTGCGCCAGTATCTCCGCCTGATTGCACACCATCGCCACCACCCGCTCATCCGGAAACTTCGGGCAAGGCGCAGCACGCCGATCCACGGATGTATAATGTCATTCAAATCCCGCGTTCCGAAATTCGTGATCAGCCCCGCCGCTGAAAGCACGGCCCCGTGGACACTTCCGTCGCCAAGCGTCACCGCCTCTGTCCCATGGATCACGGACAACAAAAGGAGCTACCCCGACCTCGTACTACAGCAACTGACTATGGATTTCATCGGCACCGCATATGATGGGTTCTGCACGGTCTTCACGGATGGCTCCTCAACGAAAACTTCGTCATCCTCATCTTTTGTGGTACCCTCGATACCACTCACCCGGGGTTGCCGGTTGTCCCATCGCACCTCTTCGACCTCAGCCGAGCTGTACGGAATCCTGCTGTTCTTACAATATGCGGCCACCTGCGATCCACGGCGATGGGTAGTCTGTACGGACTCCAAGTCAGCTCTTCGATGCCTGAAAACCTCAGGTCTCCGCGGCTCACTGGCCACACTTGTGATAAAGATTCTACGCCTACTGAAGTCCATAACTGCCCACGGCCACACCATCGCTTTTCAATGGATTCCGGGTCATTGCGGAATCTCTGGCAATCACGTTGCCGACGCTGCCGCAGCGGCCGCTCACCACCAGGGCAAGTGTGTCCCGATTGTTCTTCCAAGGGGGGACAGACGGTCCCTTCTTCGTGACTGGGCTGCCTCCTCATCCGTCGAACAATGGCGTCGGGATGTCCCGGCCAGTACCATACTGGGAATTGTAGACCCAACATTCTCGTGTCGCTTACCGACATCTCTACCGCGCGTCATTAAGTCCCTCCTACATCGCTTACGGCTGAATGTTGCCTTTTCGCCGTACTACTGTTACCAGATAGGGTGTGCCAGTAGCCCCTTGTGCCCGGAGTGTGGTGTGCCAGCGACCGCGGACCATGTGATCATCGCATGTGCCACTTATAGGAGGGAGCGTCACTTGTTGGCAAACGACCTTGCGCGGATTGACAGCCGACCCTTTGACCTCAGACTCATTTTCGGACCATGGGACACACGAAAGCAGATGTCCGTCTTACGACCCTTCATCAAATTCCTGCAAACTACCGGCCTGATCGACTCTCTCTAAAACCCTGTCAGCGTTGTCAGCATCATCCTCATCACCATCCTCTCATTTTCCCCCAATAGCAATGGGGTAGCATTCCGCTTAATGAGCGGAAGTCATCCCCATATCATCGTCATCATGTATTTCTCTCTCTCTCTCTCTTGTCTTTTCCAAAATGTGGTCTTACAAAAATTGGGCCAGTGCAGCAGATATTTTTCATTACTTTTCCTTTGCATGAGCAAAAACTTGTTGTACTTGCAAACAAGTTTCACAATGAAGTTTTATGCATTGTGAATCAAAATCAGTGAAATAGATCCGATTATGACAGTACTTTCAAGTGGCTCCCCGAGACCTTTGGCATCTCCATGCAGTCAGAACCTATTCATCATAGTTATGATAACTTATGATTAGTTATGATTTTTCTTAGGCTGCACTTTTGTAAGTTGGCTGCAAAGTTGTAGGTCCCCAACAAACATGAAAATGTCAGACCGTGCTTCACTAGGTGTTGTCAAGCTCCAAAGGAGCTTTTTGTCCTTGGCTCCCCCACAATATTGTGGAAATAAATACTGTTATTATTACAGCATACAGACAAAAAAAAAGAAAAGTAAAGTGAAAATTAGGACCAGATGTCTTGCCTGCCCATGCCTTTTGGGGATAATAATGCATGAAATGGAGGAGAATGTGGTGCTTTTGTCAGTGTTCAGGTGATACGTGATGTGGAATGTTGTATGCACTAAAAAGCACCCAGCGTTTATTTCAAGCGTCAATGAGCCATAAAGACCGCTGTGTATCAACGTGAAGGCGGAAGCTGCAACCAAGTAGTTACGCCTTGCAATATAACCTAACTGATGTAGGTAATCAGCAGAAAACATCGCTAGTATTGACTACTTCCCATCTCTGCATATAATTTTTCACCTCGTGCTATCTATCATGCATGCCATAAACATATAGGTACGTTCGTATAATGTCTGTAAGCAATACAGTACTTTTTTTTAGCTGTCAATAAGATGTTCTTAACAGGTGAAATCTGAGGCCATCGTTCCGTTGCAAGCAAAGTGATCATACTACGGTGCCGCAGTTTGACGTAGTTGGAACAAGATGGCATAAATCAACACTAAGCGATATTTTATCTATCGAATCACAGCGATAGTTTATTTCACATATGATGGGTGCCAATATGACTCCGTGTAGAAGTGCACCTCCGATCCGATTCACTGAGCGAACCCAAACACCGGTGTCGTCGGCGGTCACTGCGAGACCAATTTTATGAACTTGCATGCTCAGCTGCAATAATAATCAATAAAACTGATTACCGAGGTTGAAAGAAGTCACGAAATACCGCACAGAAGTAGAATCCGTATTGTTTACAAACGTTTCGAAACCGATCACGGGCGCAGCCATGTTTTTGGTGACGTGAACAGTGACGTAGCTCATGACGTGCGACCAGGACCTGTCCAGAATGCATTGCGGACCCCCGACACGCTATCTCTATGGGCCGAATGCATTGTACGCCACCCCTGTGATGCAAACGGCGAGAAATTGAACGCCACCAAACATTCGCTGTCTCGTGATGACCTCCTCTCCGCGCTGTGGCGGTGGCGTCGTGGCCAGCAACAGCGTTTCAGGGAGCTGTGATGACAAAGAACACGTGCCGGCTCGGTCGCTATAGCAACAACGGCGTATGGCGAGACGCGGAGCACGCCAGCAACGCGCCCCAGGAATCTCCAGGGCGGGTGGCTGTTCGACATCGGACCAGTGATCGCCAGTCATTTCGTCGTCGTCGTCGGTGGCAGCAGATAGTTCTCCGGAACACAAGTCCTTCTACCACTTCCGGCAGGTTGCAACAGGTACTGCACCCTTCATTTCCGAACGCGTCTTTTTATAATGCGCTGCTTCTTCCGGAGCTGCACGCGTGTTAGTTAGCTTGCATAAAATTGACCTTCAATAGGTTCTGCCTGCTGGTCACTTAGGAGATAGGTATTCAGGTAACCAATCTTGATGCACTTAGCACAAAAATTTCACGCGCAAACGAACTAAGGTAACTTTTGACTAGCTGGTGTCTAGACTTTGCTATTCTGATAACGTCGCCAACACGAAAACGTGTCTTCTCTGGGGGTTTGCTCGGAGTAGGATAAAGCTTTTTTCCTAAATAAATGTTCATTATCTTTGTTGACATCCATAGGTCGTGCCGATAGAGTTCTGTGAACACGATGATTAATGCTTTGACCAGAGGCTGTGAACCTTTCAAGTATGATTTATGTCCATGGTATTGGAAGGCACGATTGGTATCATAAGACATCGAATTGATCGTTCTGCAATACTTGCT
This sequence comes from Ornithodoros turicata, assembly GCF_037126465.1. Lineage (NCBI taxonomy): Eukaryota > Metazoa > Arthropoda > Arachnida > Ixodida > Argasidae > Ornithodoros > Ornithodoros turicata. The sequence goes on along the minus strand of NC_088202.1, from coordinate 29,244,530 downwards.
TTGCTAATTGATTTTGTGTGAAACAACGATCACCCTTTTGATTTGAAAAATTATCCGTCCAATTTATTGGTGAACTTTTTACCTCTGTCTGAATGAATCAGTCTTGGAGTGCCAATACGTCTAAAAGCGAGTCTCAATCCACGTATAATTTCCGCTTCTTGTTTATTCTGCACAGGGACTATAGGAAACATGCCAGAAAATGCGTCGATACAAAACGAAAGATACCCAGGCGAAAATCTGGACTGGTCCCAGAATGGTTCCAGTTGAGCTTGAACTGGTTCCAGTTGGATGTTTGGTGGTCCCGGAATAGTTCCAGTTGAATGTGGATGGTCCCAGCTGGATTCCCAAGTGGGGTGACTGGTTCCACTTTGATGACATCAGTGGTACCACTCCGGTCTCAGATGGTTTCAGAAGTTCCAGCTGGAGCCTCACAGGTACCATTTTGTTTCCAGAATGGTCACTTGAGATTCCATTGGGCAGCTTCCCCCCCTCGAGATTCCAACTTGTCCACACTTGCCATATATCATTCTTGTTTTGTTTGATCTATTACTCTGATCTATTTTAGCACATGCATGATCTCTTTTTATTGTTTTTTATCCAGGTGCGCACGTTTGCGATCAAATATATGCTGGGCTTTGCAACTTCAATTCGTGCACATATTCTCATCTGAAGGTGAATATCATCACAAGATATTAAGTACCAGAGAAATGTGAAAAAATACATCTCAACAACGACAAAAACTAAGCTAAATAACTAGAAGAAAGAAAACGAAGAAAAGGTAAGTGTTGAGGCTGATGCAATGTGAAGACGCCACGGCGGCTGCAAATTCAAACTTCAAACGGCGAGAGGGCGAGCGGCAAGCGAGAGTGGCAGGTGGAACCAGGCTCCCACAGCTCCCCATAGAGCCCATAGTTTGAGATAATTCAGGCAACACTGGACATGCAACCAATGAATATGAACTATGATGCCTACATTTCGGCCAATCAGGAGTCTCTCAGTTTGGCTCGCCTTTCGGCCCGGTACTGGCTACCATCGGCTTTAACTTTTACTGGCTTTCATGCCCGACGCTTGTTATTCCGTATTCCAGAACAACTAGGCAAATTTTTGACAAAATACACATTTATTTGAAACATCGTACTGATTCAATAGTCTGACACAAATATTCACCGTGCCTACAGAGTCCAAATCGTTGCGTTCGTTGACCAAGTTCGAGCTTGAAAAACACACACACACTCTACTCCCAGAAGTGAGCGACGCTCACACGAGTGCATGCGATTTCACGGTGAGCCTTTCACCTTTCGTTGGTTGCAGTGCGAAGGTTTCAACGAAGCGGGCAATGCTTGTCGCACGGGCACCGAATCCTGTCTCCGTTGTGACTGCATTTCAAAATGCAACGGCTCTCACAAGTGTTCCTCAGGCGTCAGCTCACCACTGCATTCCAGTTCTGAACTCGAGAGGCTGTTCGTACGTAGGATACTTGTGTCGGGAAACATCACAACACGCGCTGAGTCACTTTGACACACGAAAATATCTGGGACTTCTCTTTCAACAATGCCATCATACCGTGGTGTCAACTGACACCGTCGAGACGCGAGACGCCGCTGCCACCTCTCTCCCTTCTCTTCTCGAAACTGCCCGCCAGACCGGCAGCCCGCGAAAGAATGCTCTTTTGAAACTTTGCCAACCAATAGCGGAGCGTGCAATGTCCTTCGGCCAATGGGTATCAACTATGATGCCTGACGGAGTAATACCACGTGTTTATGACGTGCAAACATTTTTTTAGAGCCGCGAAGAGGGGGAGCTGTGGGGGCCTGGTTGTGATTGGAACTTGGACGCGTCGCAGCAAGTTGGTTTTGTCGTTTTGTCTTCGGTTGCCATTGCAAGGATGATGTATCTCCTGTGCAGTATTTGCGTGTGTTTTAGTGCACTTTCTAAGACAATGCGATGACAATGGCTGCAACACATTGTCGATTTCCCGGAAGGGTTTTGACGCCAAGAAGACGTAAACGGCGTAGGGGCAAGAACGCACTGTGAAACGCCTATCGGACTGCACGTCGCGAATGTTTGCAGGTATGAGTGATGACCGAGATGTTTCATTTTAGAAACTTAGGAGGAACTTGAAGAGAAAGATAATATAAGAAGATTCCGAACGTACGGTGAAGATGAAGGGGGTGTATGTCGCGACCTGCATGGAAAACAGGAGTGTCGTGTGTCATCTCCTCTAAGAAAATGGAAGATGTGAGGTGGCCAATGAACGAAAGCTCCCTGTGGTCCGTGAGTGCATCGCACAGTCAGGAATATGCTTTCTCTAGACACAGTGAGTGATCAGACTTGTACTGCGTAGTATGTACATGTAGAGATGTATTGATTATTTCTTTCTGCTCAGTGTATGCTTTTAGCGGAATAAACGGCATTTACTTGTGTAATATGTGCATTTCTATGGTGTATTTCTATTATTTTCGGTCATGCATTCAGTGGTCCCAGCTGCTAAGTGGTCGGATCCCGGACCACTTAGCAGAGGGGACCACGCCTACGTACCGAAACTCGGGAATCCTCCGAGATAACATATATATATGTAAGGTCCTCCCCGACAATATATTAATACAAACATATCAGCATGTGCAGCGTCCTGTACACTCACGCGATACTATATATGCAGGAACTCAATGTTGTCGTGGTGACTGCATCGGGTGGTGTGCAGCACGTATTACAATCGATGGACAAAAACGCGCACATAGTTGACTAGCAATGCAATGAGTCAAATGCAAAATGATGTGCTGCTGAAGGGTGTTTTTCATATACATTACAGATTTTGAATAAGAAGACCAGCAACTGCTTGGCTACCGCTTTTTCCTTTGGCTTATATAAGCCAACGGGAAAAGCAGTAGCAAATTCACCATGTGTCTAAATTGTTTCAGTTCTTAGTTTGTAAAATTTACCTCATGAGTAGCTCACTTGCTAACTTTCGAACCATTAAAAAATAGGTTTTACAACATTAGCAGCTGCTGGGCATAAACCGTTTGAGCACATATTGTCCAGATAGCATTTTTGATAAAGGTAAATAAATGAATAATATCATTTATTTCCTCATGTGCGAATGATTCAGCATTATCTAACTGTAATAGCTTTTCTAGCCCTCACATGATTCGTAAGACACTGGTCATTCGCGTGGAATAACATTGTCCCCATGTGGTATGCAGAGTGTATCAATTTTCCCCGCATTGTCGAGTGCAATGTCACCACTTGACTGCACTGGTTCGCGCAGCCTTAAACAGGTACCATGTTTGCAGTTACCAGTTGTAGAGACAGGTTTTTATCTCCTGCATGCAAACACAGCTAATGACTAGGCCCTAAAGTTTTCGGGTTTAACCCGATTCTTCCTCGAATTTGCACCCTGAATTGAAGGTTGCCGCCTTAGGGTGAAACCCGATTTTACCTAACAAACTGCCCTCACTGACACGTCTGCAGGAATGCACACTAACTTGTTTGGCAGCAATTGCAGTTAAATAACCGTTTGTAGCAAACCGGTACAGTTAATTGGAGTAACTGAGCCAGATTTCTCCAGGAATTAGCATACTGGAAGTTTTTTCATTCGGATTTGCATTGATTTAGAGCACGTTTCGTGCCCGATTTTTACCCTCCCCCCCCCCCCCCCATTTAGGAAAAATTATCTCTCCAAAACTTCACGCTCTACTCATGACGCTGTGTACCACGTCGACACACATTACCGTGTGCAGTGTGAAATTTATCCCACAATTTATGCTAATATACGCTAGTGTAGTCGAGCCCTGACATACGACATTAGAGGACGATATGCAGCTTCAGTTATTGGTCATAGAATATATAATAAATGAAATTACAGAGATATACGAGTTCTTTATTTGCTTGTGTTGCCCTGCTGCGTTTTTAGCTGTTTGTAATCCACAACAGCAAAGGTTCTCAGTCACAAGTAAGGATTGCATCATCAACATCATGTTAATTAAATATGTGACAACTGTTGACAGTTGTTAAAAAGCACGCGCCATTGGAGCACATAAAAACATGCTGTAAAAGAAAGCTTTGTTATGCAGAGCTATCAGAGCTTCATCCGCCATGCACTGGTTTCGTGCTATTCTCCAAAAGCAGTTTCTAAATCTGCACGGTGCACCAAAATGTGTTTTGTGATGATATGAACTTGGGATGTCCAGTGGATATTGAAAGGAAGTTATAATGTCTGGGATGTTAGCGACCTAATTTGGACCAAGCCATGGATAGCCCACAGACATCCGGTGGACGTTGAGATGTCTGAGACACCTGCGACTTATTTTGGATATCACCAGGACGTTTATGGCTTGTTGGGACTTGATCAATTCCACTGGTTCCACTTCAAGTGGGACCATCGTGACACTGGTTCCACTTTCAACTGGTCCCAATCACTAAGTGGTCCCACACTCAAAGTGGGACCTGTCCAATAAACCACTTTGAAGTGGTCCCACTTCAGATTTTTGCCTGAGTAGTGAATACCCTGGTTGTACCTCGACGGTTTCTGAACACCTTTCAAATCCGCTTGGAATGTATCCTTCACATACAAAACTATAGTCTTGCGGAACTGACGTGGTCGCTTAAGTTCTCTGAGGGGAGAGTACACATCAATTGGTTTCCAGGAACATGGCAACCTTTGCCGGCTTTTCACCGATGCCTCGTGCGAGTCGTTGAGCACCACCCAGAGCACCAGGATGATGTACGTCCACGTAACCAGCTATTAGCACGACTTTCATCCGCGAACACAAAGTCCGTCGAATGACACGGCAGGCGTTTATAACGGCTGCAACGTCACCTTTGTACCAAGAGGGTGATCGATTGTGCGGTTCGTATTTTATAAGCTAGATGATGGAAGTACTTGGAACAATGCGAGAATGGCAGATAATCCTTCCCTCTTCATCTATCGCAAATACGGTTTTTAGCATCTGCAGAATGGCGAGGGCCTTCTTCCTGTGTTGGAAATGCGCCAGAATGCTTCCTTCCCGAAGGTAACCACCGTGCTCAGTTCAGGTTCCATTCTCGAAGGCTCTTAACCGCTCTTGTGATAACCGGAGAAATTCGACGACGAGGTGACTCAGGTGTGAACGGGCAGGACTGCTGGTTGATGACTCTGCAGTCTCTTTTTCAAGTCGAGATGGATGTACGATAAGCATCGGTATATTTAGCTTGACCAATAGTTATAGAACCCTCTCGGGATACGCGGGTCGCCACACATTTCGCGCTCTTGTTACCAGACAGTAAACAAGGTCTACAACTTTGGTATTTGGTATCTGTTGACCATTGATAATGAGCTCATACGTCTTGCGATTCCAGCTGAGAACGGGTTTTAGTAAACACAGTAATTGGCTTGCCACTTGTGCCATCTTGTAGCCTCATAAGATTAACGATGGCATCTTCCTCCTCGTCCGCTTGAAACTGTGTCTGCTTGCTTCTTGCCGTCACAGGATTTGTCTCCTAACTTTCTGCATTAGGCCGTCTTAGCGTGTTCGTGAGTAATGGCTTATGCAAGTACTGGATGACATCTTTATGTCATCAGGCTCCTGTTTATATTCGATATCGATGGAACACTGCTTTCCTGATAAGGAACAAGCTCGACGTATTTCTGCATTCTGTAAATGCGGATCGCTTTTGCGATGCTTTTTCCCACGAAACTTGAAACGAGACCTAATCAGGGTGGCAACAAAAATTGCAAAATCCCACCGGACTGATGAAGAATCATTTTGAACTTTCTTCACATCTGCACGATCTTGCAAGGACGCCAGTGTCCTAATGAGTGCTGCAAAAGGTTGCAATTCCTTTTTAACTTTCGGCGGTACGTCGACATTTCCTCTGCAGAGGTTCATGGAAATCTCCCTCATTGTTCGTAGCTGTTCCCTGCTGGCATGATGAATCAGGTTATAACGTTCTTCCTGTGTCTTTGCGTCTGCGATCATACGAAGGAAGCGAATGTGTTTGTCCAACCTTTTAATGACCTGTATACGATCTGTCTGTGATAGTCCGGGAAGATGTTGGTCCACACCTTGTAGTGATCGTTGCTCTATTGAGACAAGTCGATAACTAAGTATGAGTATGGTTTCTGACAGGCATCTTTATATATCGTGGGGAACAAATCTGCCTGGACAGCATACGCAGCCGGTCTGTAGTGCGTGGCGACCGAAATAAAACGAGAGCCGTGCTACTGAACTGTATTGTGCGATACAAAGGGTCGTTTGCGAACAGGTATTGCGAGATGAACACGGCTGTGATTGACAGGTGGTGATACAAAGCAATATAAAAATTGCATATTTCTTTCAGTCTTTGCCAGTCAGCTAAACCATCGTGAAAGATAAATAATGAGTGACTATAATTCTCCAGATCTGCAGGGATGTCTTGACTGCAATTTACTTCAGGCAGGGTATCAAATACCGGGTGTTTATAAAGGTAGATACACCATATTTGCTCGAACGGTTTGTCAATGTTGTCTGTGTTTAATTAGTCGTGCCACGATGGTGGATTTTCCGCTTTGACTAGCCCCTGAAATTGACACCGAGGTGGACGCCACGAACATAAAAGGTGCTATCACTGTCATTTCTTGCAACGAAATGAAGTCTGGCCAAGACACGCTTCCTTAGATAAACAAGTCCATGCTTCCAAAGTGGAGGGGAAAAAAGCAGACTGCAAAAGTAGGTTTTTCAAGGTAGGTCAAGGTAGGTCAAAACAACCGCAGAGCTGAGGACGTAAAAAAAAAAAAAAAACTGCTCATGGTTGCCAACTGTCTGACGCTTAGCTCCTTCTGTCTTGAACCTTGTTCTGAGGGGGTATGGTGTTCAGAATGGTGAAATAATTTGCAGTGTTGTAGCATGTGCTCCTTTTGTTTTCAGTCAGACCAAGCTACCTGAAGGATCATCATCATCATTGCATCAGTGTACAAGTAAGCATAATTTCTTCGTCGATCTTGCATGAACTTGACAAGCTAAAGAAATGTGCAGAGTTTCAAAAAATGGCGGCAATTCCTAAAAACATCAAGTATGATGTGCTCGATGTTAACCAAATTGCAACGAGGTATGATGAGGCAGTCTGCATTGAAATTACAAAGGATCACCAGCACGTAAAGACGTTCCTTTCCTGCTCGGTTCCATAAACTAAGCACTCAAGACTTCGAAGACATGAGGAACACGAGCGGACTCTTGATGAAGAAAGAGAGAGTTGGAAAAGATGGGGAACATCTTGTTTCACCCGACATCGTGTTGGTCAATCCGAGTAAAAAAAAAATATGGTGACATGCCACCTTTGTCCTCCGGCCAATCGGCAGCACTACACAACAGCGCTGGGACTTCAAATTCTTCTGACAAACGTTCATAACCTTGCAACGCCCTGTATCCCATTTTGTGAGACACTCTGTAGGCTCCACAATTAAAATAACCGCTATGAGCTTCATCTACATCACAAAGACGACGACGGGCAGGATGTCAGCACATTCTTTCATGAAAACGGGCGCTACCTTGCCAGTGTACTTGGACATTTCGAATTTCCGTCACGCTTATATGTTTTGCTCAAGGCGGAACTCGGTCGGCATACGCCTGAGGATGAGATCATGTTTGTCACTCAATTTATTCCTCCGAGTGTGCATACGCTGTGGTCGGAACGAGACATAGAGCATGCCATCATTGAAGTGGCCAATGAAATGACCACCCTAGTAAAAATTCCAGCTGGAAATGCAGTGGGAATTCCAGCTGGATTATTGGACTGGTTCCAGCCTGGAATATAACTGGACACAGCCGGGAAACAGGCTGGTTCCGGCCTGGAATTTAACTGGATCTAGCCTGTAAACGGGCTTGTCCCAGGTTAGAAACAGGCTGCATCCAGCCGGAGAAAGAGTAGTCTAGAACCAGTTCCACAGTGGACGCAGGCTGGAACAAGGCTGGATATGCAGCATGTCTCCAGTCGGATTATCGTGTCCCGATGTAGGAGTGCTTCCACTTCAGCCTACCTTGCGCTGGAACGCATGTTCCAAGGCAGCAGGTTCCGCTCAAGTAGAAGCAACTTATACGAGATAAATTGCTGCACAAAGCAGAAACTGGAAACACGCTAACAAATGAATGAAGTGACAATGAGCAATAAATTCAAATATTTATTTTAACAAGAATAACTATCACCCCATAACAGGTATGGTAACAGATATACTACAAATAGTGTACATGCAGCAACAGTTGCAACACTATGAGACGATAATGTGATAGCACACAATTTGATGCAAAGTTTGATACAAGCGCGTGCGAAATCACACATGTCACATGTCGGTCGCTCGTTTTGATTTAACTGTTCGACAAAGTAAATCCGTCCAGCGCAAGCGGGACAATGACACATCATGAAGGCAGTTCAGATAACTATAGCTAAGTATCGGGTCACTACTGCAGGACTTGAGGACCAACCGTACTACACACGCCGCTTACCCTTTGTTGTGTAATACAGCTCGTGCAACGGGAACAAAATGCATAACGGAGCACACGACTACACAAATGCAAGGCCGTTCACATTTTTATACGGTCGGCGAAGGTGAAATGCAGGAGGAAGCACCTAAATTACCAGGCTGCACCTTAGGCGCCAACACGACAACCGACGCTTCTCAGCTTCTCAGTTCCCAGCAGCCGCCGGCTCTAAAGCGAAACGCACCGCCTCGAAAATATTGTCCCCACCAGCGTGCGAGCTCGGAACACCTCTGATTGGCTGCGCAATATATGTATAAATATTTAGATGCTCATTGGTCTAAAAAAACTGGCGTCAGTTTCCTTCGCGCTGATTGGGCGAGAGTCATTTGATTGAGGCGCGCGTATCCAAACGGTCGGTCGAACGGAGGAGAAAGAAAAACGACAGAGGAGGACATCGCGTCTGTACGGCCACGCGTGTTATCTCGGACTGCAACCAGGGGCGCGAAGCTGTAGTATAAATCTATTGTAGCAGAAAACTCACGTGACCTCCGGAGCTCGACCAATGTCTGAGGACTAGCCACCCTATTTTTTTTTTTCTTTTTTGATTATGTCGCGAATGACGTAAATGACGTGTCATCCGTTTCTCTCTTACTACTTTCCTCCTCTCTGCTCTGCTTCCCGTCCCCTTTTGTTGTTCCTTTTTTTCTTCCATGCACTGTTTTTTTGTTCGCGTTTGTCGGAATGTAGTGGGAGTTACAGGAATACGACTGAGCCTTGGTTGTTTTTGTCACACGAAGTATTTTATTGTGCGACATACGGTTAGTGCAAGCAAGACGTACACAGGATGATATTTATATTGCTCCAAAATTTGCTTGAAGAAGCCTGATGATGTCGGACTGCCTCTGGCAAGGACTGCTACTGGGAACTGGAGCTCAGTGACTGCAAGATGAAAACAATTGGTATCAGATATATGGTTATGCATGTGAAAGTTGCAATGTAAATAGAAAGAATAAAGGTGCTATTGAACGCGAAAAATAACAACGGTGGTAGGGTTGTGAGAAGCTCGCAGTCATGGGGTGTGATGAGCGACCTTAGTACGAAAAATACCTTTTATTGCGCTACTTCACAATTATATATTCTGACAGATTAGCCTGACAATCTTGGCTTTGGCGCTATGCACAGAACAGCTACTAAGTCAACGCGTCTCACGAAACTTGTCGAGCGAAATCACCAAGAATCAGACTTAGGCTTACAGTAGCGTCATACCTTTATACAGTACGACGTGATCGGGTATTTAATCATAACATTTAGATGATATTGTTTCACGAAAAGTAATATCGTCTACCATCGTATCTGCAAAACTACGCTGTCTGTCTCGGTCACCGCGTATTCCGGTAACTGTTAAGCAACTTATTCACAATACACGAAGTGAATGCGGTGTTGTAAGGCAACAAGCAACGACAAATGACTTACCTCTTGGCAGTCGTTGACCAGGTATCGGGTACGAGGCGTTCGGACGCTCGAATAGTTTCTACACCAAGAAGCAGAGCACAAATGTTGCGCAGGCATCTTCCCTGGCAGCTGTGACTGTTCGAGGACGCTCACATAATACAGCTTGCGTTTTTAAGCAGGAAAAATCAGAACTCATAGTCCAACACAACCGGCACACAACACGAGCCGTCCGAAACGGACGCCGGCGACTCCGTGGACGCCGGTTCCGACCGGCACAGCCGCCGCGCTGTCGCCTGTTCGAGCGCTCGCGAACAAATTTCAAAACAGCCAATCATGGCTCAGAAAACGAATTCATCCTCATGGGAACCAATCAGTAATCACTAGCCACCGGATGTCTCCATGACGTTCAATTTGTGACGTTTTCTGACGTCCGATGACGTGAAACGCATGAAGCGCCTCACTTTATCCCCCAATGGAACTGGCGAGTTTCGGGCCCTTGCTGCAACCGTTGTGCACGCAGACGCTAGGGGTAGTTTGAGGGTTTTGAATGCTTTAGATTTAGATTGTGGCGAACTGCTAATGTAAGAACGGAATGGCACATCCACCTGATCATCACAACAGCGGGAAGACGAACATGACATGGAATCCCTGCACCTCCAAAGGAAACAGAAATCGTCACAGAGGAAGTCTGCACTCTTTCTGAGGTACTGCAGGTGAACGGTAAGACAAGTTTGATTATTTTTTTGCGACCGAATGAAGTAATGCAGGTTTATCACGTTAAGTGTATTAAGTACAACATTTACGAGTCACTCGGTACGTTAGCGGCGTTTCATTGTGCAGTGCATTGAAGTAACTTGTACGTTTCTGATATGTCGCTAATCAAATTATGTGTGGTTATGCTAGTTGCCCCTCATGCACGTCGCAGCCGTTCATTCACTGTGATCTACGAACATTTGTGACAAGTGCGCTTTGGTGTTCAAATACGAAATCAAGATCGGCTGCCTATCATAGCAGTGATTTTCGTGCAGAGTTACGGATCATCAATAGATCTTTTTTTTTTTTTTTTTCAGTTCTCCCGCAGCCATGGGCAACAACGACGCACATGGCTCAGCATTGGCTTCTGAACTGCCCTTCGATGTCGAAGCACCTAAAGCTCCAGTGAAGCCTGTTACAAGACGTAAAAAGATATGTACTGTAGCTTTTTCGAGGCAGTTCCCGAGGACAAATAAACTTGATTTGTCATACACCATCGCTTTTTGATTGTCTGCTTTGGGGCAGCATGATCGTTGCTCTACAGCTAGCGCGAAGACAAACCAAACGGACGAGGCGACGAGGCTGGGGGGTAGGGGGGACGAACGAGAGATGAAAAACCCGAGGAGAGAAGGGGGAGGAGGTTGAGAAAGGAGGTCGATCTGCGCATGCGCACTGGGCCCCAGCTTTTTTTCCCGCGCTGCACCTCGGAGACGCTGTGAGTGGTTCCTGGGGATGACGTGTTTGGGCACCCGCCATTTTCCCTGGACCATTGCGTAAACGGCAGCTTCCGGCGGATGGTTCCCAGTTCAAAGAAGATTCTGAGTTGATGCCGATTGCGATTGGTCACATTTTACGATGAGAGCATTATGGCTATAGTTTCGGTTTGACAGACCGCGAAAGCTCATGTCCTCGCAGCGTAAAGCCAATCAACAATAATGTTTTCGTAGTCTACTCATGTACGTGGAGATCTGTGTTCTTCTGAGTTCTGTGTTCTTCTCATAACCTTGCACACTTTGGGGTATTTATTTATTTATTTATTTTATTATTATTTTATTTATTTATTTTATTTTATTTGGGCATAAATTATTCGCACATATTTGTGAAATATAATTTCGGCTTTTGTTTTACTTTATATAAGCCAAGAATATCTTCACAGCGTTCACAGCCAATAATCTCGCACAATCCATCCGCTGGAACATCCCATTTCCAGCTCGGCTCCAGCAGGGAACCATCCTGGTTTCCGAATGGAAGTTGGATGGTTTCAGAATGGAAATTCAAACAGCACTAGACCCAGCATGGAAACAGCCTTGGCCAGCCCAGCTCCAGCCTGGGATGACTTTTCCAGGCTGGTTCCCCAGTGTATCCAGGCTGTTTTTTTTTTTTTTTTTTTTTTACTAGGACAACAATTTAGAAAAGCTTGAAATGCAAGGATCGTTTTTTTAGTTACAAATTCACGCTTCCATTCTTCAAATCGGTATTCTCGCACGACAACCCACCGGTAGAACAGACTTTGAGTCGCCAAACGAATTTAAAAAAAAAATAAAGTGTCGGTGTGTTCTGAGTATCGACCCTCACGAGGATAGTGAACAGAACATGTTTTTTGCATTTTCCCTAATTGTAGACCTACATTCTGCAAAGGGTTCTTACAGACACAGAGCTTCATCCTACAGACCGTACCTATCTCAATATGTATTTCCAGAGATGTTTCCTGTCGTGTTCCCGAAAGATGTAGAAAAGTTTCAGAAGCAGAACGACGTGAGCATTAACGTGTACGGTTATGAAAAAGAGGAGAAATATGCTTACCCGATTAAGGTTGTCGACGACCAGCGCGAGAAGCATGTCGCCCTATTGCTGATTAACTTTCATATTTATACTCATTACTAATTTCAGTGTTCTGTTTACACCACCTGGTTATTTTCACTGCAAACGGTGTAAGATGGGTGTCACAACCAAGTGTGTACTCACCGATCATACTATACAACAACCGTGTAAACAACAAAAAGTGCTCAAGACTATTTTTTCAAAGAAGGGTGAGACATTGTAGTTTACTGGAGAGCATTTGATGTTGGAGATTCCCTTCTATTGTATATATGACTGAGAGTGCACTATCGCCGTGTTCGCTAGGCGGGAATGTCTATGAGGAACACATCCGTTCATCCTGCCTCCAAGTCATACGCTCATCCGATTCGTATATGTTGAAGAAACGTGTTTCCCCTGCCACAGACTGTATTTCCGTTTTCATAGAACTATTGCGTAATTTGCATGACGAGCTGTATGCGATGTTGTACGAGATTCAGCCATTGGAAATGGCTCCAGGAGGCGAACGCATACATTCTGAAGCCAGTCACTGTAACATCTGTAAATATCCATTTACGAAGAAGCAGAAAGTGCGAGACCATGATCACGTAAGTGCAGAATTTCGCGAATTATTGTGTCAGGAACGTATTGTGAAGCTGAAGATACCACGTAAAGTACCAATCATTGCGCATAACGCCAATTATGACCTCGGGTTCATAGTAACCCATCTGCACCTGCTTCGGAAGACAGACATCAGAGTGATAGCTTCGAGTTGTCAAAAGTTTGAGGCTATAGACAGGTGTGTTCCGCTTCATAGACTCGTTAAGCTTCCTTAATGCTAGTCAAGACATGTTGACGAAAAATCTTTGCGACAAAGTTGAATCTAACGTCAGGTGTCCGCAGCAGTTTTTCACAGAGGAGGGCTACAGTTGGTTGTACGGAAAGTTGGTTGTCTGTTATAACTATGTTACCTGTTTTGAACGCAGTGGCGTAGCCAGACCTCCTAGGTAGGGGGCTCGATACGAAAACTCGCCCCCCCCCCCCCCCCCGCTGATCCTGTGTCGACAACACACACACATACTTGTGCACACCGCAAACTGAGGATTAAAAAAAGGAACAACAATAGCTGGTTTAGACGTTCACAGTACGATTACATGTATAGGCTGTCATGACCAGTGGGGTGGTGTCACGAGATTGGAAGTATTTTGAAAAGCTCATACTTTGAAAACCATTCAAGAGTGCTTCTTAGATAGACGCAATGAACTGCAAGAACTTTCGCGATCGTCACACTGGTCCCCCCCCCCCCCATATATATTATGTTCTCGGATTTGCACGATTTGTGTGGGTCGGCCCGTGGCAGGTAGGGGGGGGGGGGCTCGAGCTCCCCTAGCCCCCCCGTGGCTACGCCACTGCTTGAACGTTACATGAGCTCTGTCTGCCATCAAGTGACAAGCGCTTTAACCAACTGAATGGATCAAAAGTGAGCGAGGAAGATTATCGCCATGCTCAAAACGTGTTTGAAAAATTTCAACTGAAGAACCTCGGCAAGTACTCGGATATGTGCCTTCTGACGGACACACTGCCTCTGGCAGACATGTTCCAAAGCTTCCGAATATGGGCGTTGGAGACGCACAAAATTGAATACCTTCATTTCGTGTCACTACCAGGGCTAAGTCATGTGCACTAAAAACGAGTCAGATTATGAAAAAATGGCTAGGAAGCAAGCGATAAAGGTGATGCATAATGTAAAAACCCCGAGACTAGGGAACACGAAGGGACAGACACAAACACAGACACAAACGTTGAGAGTTGAGACTTCGTGTTTGTGTCTGTCCCTTCGTGTTCCCTAGTCTCGGGGTTTTTACATTATGAATCACATTAATCTGGATTTAATCCATGATCCCAATGCCTATCTGTCATACACAGAAATAAAGTGACTATGGCGCAGTGATGCATGAACACCTCCCGTTCGAAGGCTTTGAATGACTGACACCCGACGAGGTTGCAGGTTTAAATGTAACACTTGTTCCAGACTATGCACACGTTGGTTATTTTTTAGAGGTAGACCTGGCCTACGGACGTGAGCTCCACGAATGGCATAGAGCTTTACCGTTCACACCGGAAAAAATGAGCGTTCCGTATGAGTTGCTCTGAGATGATCAGAAAGACCTGATGAAACAATTTCGCCTCTCACAACGTGATATCGGGCCTAGATTACTCCTCACATTGCTTGACAATAAGAAATATTTTCTTTTTGATCGGAGTCTGGAGGTATACCTCTAGTTGTGTCTCCGGCTCGAGAAAATTCACCAGGTGCTCAGGTTCAAACAAGAACCGTTCCTGCGATCCTATATGTTGACTTTCATCATGAACTACGCAAGCAGGCAACCAATACCTTCGAACGTAACCTGTATAGGGTTTGAATTAACTCTGTATATGGGAAAACATGGCGACTTCTAAGGAGCAAGTGTTGAGATTCTTGCATAATCCAAACATCAAACAATTCAGGGCCCTAAGCTCTGACGTTGTGTTGTTTCAGTTCGCTCAATCGATAGTTCGTGTGAGACAGCCTCTGTACCTGGGATTCACCATCCTTAAAGGGACCGAAAAGTGAATATAAACCTATCGAAACTTTATGTTCAGCGAAAAGCTTGAACCTTCAAAAGTTCAAATATCAAAGAACCCCGCTGAAATCGCTGTAGTTTTTCTGTAATCGAATTTTCCATAATTGCATGTCCAGGGACCTAGTAGGAAACCGAGCAGTCTGTCAACAATTGCATGACCCCGCGCCATCTGTCGAGGACGCATGTAATACGCGCACTTCCGGGCGCTAATCCGGCGAAAACGAAAATGGCAGTGGGCATTTGTGACCAATTTCTACGTCGAGAATGCCGAGCATCTTGAACATGAGTGCGCTGGAATTCCGCATTCGAGAACCGTCGCTCACACAGAACTGTGGTACGTGCGTTAGCGTGCTGGAAAGTGTGTTCTTCGCAGCAGAAGATTCCTCGTCCACAGATTAATCGGAGTCACATTCGTCCACAGCAGTAGCTCAATGTGCCGTGAACATGGACTGCTTTGTGAAATTTTCACGTATCAGGGAGAAGAACCTGTGCAAGCTGCAACAAGCGCTGTTTTTTCGTCGTGCAGGTGTTTATGTGTGAAATGCAAACCGACGGATACTACGGATGGATACTACGGTTTTTGCTGCCGAGAGGTAGAGAATGCGTGTGAAAAGCAGACAGACAATTGCATCAGAACTAACGAATATTTCGAAATATTGTGCCGTGACACCGAAGTACTGCAAGTGTCTTTTACATACATCCGAGAAACCGAAGAGCATGGCAACATACACGGCAGCGCCGTGTCGTCTTTACGCGCGACTTGAACGGCGAACTAGACGGAAAACCCTTATTTCTGCAGGAAATTCCGTTATACCACCTGTCAGCCATTCACAAGAAGGATATGGGGTGCTCCGAGAAAATACAATAGAAAGTACTCCACGGGATCTCGATCTGCGTCATGCATGCTATTAGGGATGGTTTCCCATCAGTGCGCTAACTTGTAGAAATGTTGATGTCAGCATATTTTCATTTCTTGGTTGCTGCAAGTTTTTCTCATTGCTTTTTCTTTGCTGTCACAGCATATTATAATTACTAGTTTGTTCCTGGAGGGTTAAGTAACCTGTGGGCATAGATGTATTTGTAGGTTATACTCATGTCTCAATTGTATATGTGAGGAGTAAGCAAGATAATTTTCATCAGTGTCATTCAGCTCAACTGTGTTCATAGCCTTTTAGTATACTTCTTAGTGACTATGTTTCCAAATGTCAATTAATATTTGAACCAAGATTGGGATTTAACACTTAATTAACTCTGTTTTGGTAAACGGAGTAAGTGATTCATTATCACGTCACCAACTAACATTTGTAAAAAAGGACTTGAGGGCTGACTTCAAGTATTATTAACACTTGATCTCGGTTCAAAGTTAACCATGCACCATTGGTGTGCATAGTACTCCAAAATGGCTAAATAATTTATAGCATAGGTTCTCTGTTACTGTAATCGAGATGTACTTTTGTAAAGTACTTTTCACAGCCCTGCAAATTGAAACTGGCTTCAGTGTACACTACAAATGCATCGTAACATTTAATGGAAATATAATATAAGAGCAGAAGCAACATTTTGTCACAACTCCAACTATATCTCTCTTTTTGTTGTCCAGGGGCCCTATCCTCGTCAAAAGTAATCGACCTCGATTACTTTACGTCACAAGCTGTAGGGCGGGGCTGCCACGAAATACTCCGCCCTTAAATCCCGCCCGTTTCAATTGAAATTTATACCTAGTTTTCCTTCGCAGCCTCTCGGCCCTAATCTCGGACCGTGACCCTACGTCATTTTGACCTAACAATGACGTAAGAGATTAGTTTCAAAGCGGAAAAGTAATGTAGCGAAAGAGGGTCGATTACTTTGAGCGGCGATGGGTTTCGTGATGGGTCCGCATGTACATTTCCGTTTATTGTGTTGTATAAAGTCTGTATGTGCTCGTCACAACAAAAAATTCATGTCTTTCTTCGTTTTTGTTTAATAATGATAGAAAAGCACCGCGTAACACCGTTTCTCTGCGCCGATCGCGGCATCGTATGCGTGAAAGTGGCGGGCTTTTCGAAGCGTCGTCCGAGCCGTACGTCGTACAATCAATGTTATTGCAACGTAGCGGTGTGCACACAAAAAACGCATCGATCAAAGTTCACTGTTTGTTGAGTAAAACTATCTCATTTGCGGTATCATTACCACCCCCACAGCTCACGAGCAAAAGAAGCATATTGAAATGCGAATTATCATTTCGCATATCGAGCACACGAACACACAGAAAAATATAAAGAAAAGCCATAAATAAAGCTCGAGATTTAAAGCACGAACCGATTTCTCATAAACGCGTTTACGGCTCGCGCCACACTGTCCGTTCGACCCTTTGCAATGATCCTTCGCGCTTTCATCGTTTTGTTGCCTGCCATCAGCGCCATCTTACGGGCACATACCGAATTATAAATGCAAAGTACAATCACAGTGTCACACAAACATTGCCGTCTTGCACACCTGTACGTCAAGAAAAATGACAAACAGCAAAAAAGGAAATTACGAGCATGCTTTTCCGCGCATGTTCCACGCAATTCAGTTTTACGCCGGTAGAGTTTTCTGTTTCCGACGAAGCAACAAGGCGGGGCGGGCAGATCACAGGTGTGGCCTTCGGATTCTCAGGTGGAAACACCGATAAGGCGGGTCGCTTTCCAAGATAACACGTGGGGCGATTGGTTGATAGAGGGTGTGAACCACTTTTAATATTCACGCCTTTTTCGATTGTGCACCAATGACAGAAGAAATTTCAAGTAATCGCGGTAGATTACTTTGACCAGGATAGGGCCCCAGGGATTTAGGAAACAGAGTAGGACTTCCTGCCCTCTGATGTTTTGACGTACTTGATAGAGTTGTAAAACCTGCAAAACAATAAACAAGAGAAGTATAAACAGTTTCGTCTTTCCCTTTTGAATTTAACAAGCTAGTTATATTTTACCACTTGTGCACTTTTGTATTCTCTGTTGGTGAAAAGATTACATGGACAATAATGCTACAGATCCAACAGTGACCTGTCATCTTGATGAAGATGAGAACTTTTCTTCATGCATGCTCAGTGAGACGAAAGAAAAGTGCAATGAAGGTTGTACAAAAACAGCCAATCTCCGTCGACTAAAATTTTATATATGTGAATGTTACCACACCGTGTAGTTTCGATCCAAAAGTAGGGCTAGGCAACGTTGTTTGGTTGTTGTTGGTAGGTTATTGGCATGTTGATGTGCTATACCGTTATGGCACATCAATATAGATAGAGGCGAACACAGTAGACAGCGTGATGCCTGCAAACTCTCAAGTGAATATTTATTCAACAGAACAAAAACCTGAAAGCATGAGTAGAAAAGGCAGTGCCCATGCAATGCATGGAGATTACACATTAATTTCTCTGTTATTAACACACATTAATATCTGAGAAGATAGGATTGGGAGAGCAATAAAGAAAAATGACGGTTGCGTCTGAGATAGGGGAACTCTACAAATTTAGGACCAATATGATGTGGTAACCTTGCATGGCTCACTGCAGCAGTGACACACACTGAATCAATGAATCAATTCACTGTTTCAATGGTCATTAAAGTGTAGAGGATGCACCTATGGAAAATTAATTCGCGTTGCTTAGTCATATAACTACACCTCTTCACACAGGAAGTATTCTTCTACCATTCGAACAAGCTAGCAGTTCTAATGGGTTTCTCCTCCTACTGTTGACGTCGTACTAATGTTCTGCACCTGTCCAAAGACTCCATAAATGTCACAAAGTCTGCAACACCTAACAAATCTACTGCTTCCATATCTGGACTTTGCATACCTGCTTTCAGCTATTTCTGTCATGTCAACATGAGTGCCTGGATCACACAACACGTTGTAGAGTGGCGGCACTTCAACACTGGAAGGCCCCTAAAATTAAATTTGTGGATGTTTACAATATTGAGTACGGGACAAGTAGGATAACATAAGTTAAATGGAATACGTCATCGTTATATTATAATTTATACATGTGTGACGCCTGTACATACCTAAGAGTTGTGTTGAACTCGTCACCTCGGTGAAATAACTCGTCACCCTGGTTACTGAACGGCAGTTTGCTTCGGACGCCTTCGCAACTCGCCGTCTACGGCATCTTCTTCGTAGTCATCGGCAGCAAAATAAGCTCAGCACACACGACAAGACTGCTGTGTCTAATAGCCCAGTGTTTCGAACCACATTCGTTCTCGCGCTCACTCCTCTTGTGGCAGAAAACGAAGATGAACGAACATGATTTTTGCATCCTCGAACACCAAAACTACACCAGGCAGATGTAGGTATCCTGAATACGTGACACAAGAGCCACGAACATGTCATCCACTTCCACTTACTATTTCGCGAGACCAACATGACCACCCACGACGTAAACAATAAACGCCATAACACAGACGGCCTTGCAGATGGCGCGGTGGATCGTAGCCCGTAGCGGCGAAGTAGCTGAATGCTTTATTAAAGCTCAGCTACGCCGATTTTCGAGTGTTACAGAATGGAATGGTACTCACACGATGTGTTCATAAGGGAACACTGATTATGTATGCAAAATAGTTATCCCAAACTCCTCGTGGTTTTCCGAAAAAGTGAATTTTTAGTTTCACTGACATCCCGTCTTGTGGCCCGCAAACCCTGTGTCGACGACACATTCGTGGTCTGCCCGCGCTCCGGCTTGGCATGACTTTTGGCTTGGTTTCTTCCGCCAAGCCGGCCAGTTTCTTCTGCCGAGCCGTCTGCTGCGCAGATTCACATTGGGGAAGTGATAAACAGTTCGCTATTAGGGAGTCAATATATTCCTGGACTTCACTAAACCCACGAGGAACGTGAGTTTTGCTTCCTTCGACTGCAAAGCATTTGCTAGGCCAGTACAGACTTCCTGGTGTCATTATTCGTGTTTTGCGCTGCGTGCCGAGAATGCGTGAGCGTTTTGCTGCCGTCTGCAAGAACACTTCAGCATGCAGTTCCAATGTTTCAAACCACAATATTCCGAAAGGCGAAAGAGAAATCTATTGACTGCAACAATCGGTTACAACTCCGACTGGGTGTCACCTTCGAAAGCAGTGATTTGATCTGTTCATTTGGCTCATACGAATGTTACGGAAGCAATGCGCAACTTGTTTCACAAGAAGCTGAAGATGTATCGTCCGGGATGCTGTGCCAACCTTATCTGCAGCAGGAGATTGCAGGGGCAGGACTAGGCAGCAGATAAAGGTAAGACGCGTAATGTTAGACAAGTCAGTCATGCGGTGTAAATTGCATCGCGTAGAAGAGAAAAATACGCTATCTGTCAGTTACTGCTTCATCCTTTACAGATTACGCCCCAGCGGGTGTATTCTCAGTACAGATTTGGAATTGCCTTATTTGTTAAATAATTTCGCAGGCATTCTGGCACCACCGAAAAGCTTGCACTCCACGTCTCAACTATCACCGTCTGGGTTTCAAGCTGAAGGCTTTCACCAGTGCCAGCCAGACGCCCCTTCAAAGTTCATATGTTTTTGTTGACGGAACAGTGACACCTGGTACTGAGACATTTCATTTTCTGATTAATCAAGTGCATTCCATCACTTGTGCTCGACTTCTTGTGTTCGTATACCCTTGCTGTTGCTCGCTAGCTTAGAGCAACCATGCCTGAGGTGCCAGCGCTTTCAGAGTACATTTAAGCAGCATCATCGTATCATATGCACGGCAGCACATCTTGTGTATTTTGAGTAAGGTATAAATTCAATGTTGACTCAGCTGTTGTATTTTGGACACCAATAAGGTGTTCTTCCAGAGCGCTCAAGGGCAGTTCAAGCAGTTTCATGTGTGCAACAGCACATACTTTTTCTCAGTTTTGACTAAGGTAAATCGAAATCTTCCAGTTGATGTCTTTCGGTCATAAATTATGTGTTTCGAGACATTCAAACAGCATCATATGTGCAACAGTACATACTTTTTCTTAGGTGAAGTAAGGTAAATCTGTCCGCCGTGGTGTTCTGGCAGTGCAGCAGAAGCTTGTGTTGCATTCAAGTGGTATCATGTATACAAAAACTTGTTTTATGCCTTTCAGTAGCTGCTGTACTAATATTGTGAGTACAGAGACATTCCTGCATAACATATCGGAGCATCTTGTGTGCTATTGTTGGTATGATCTGCAGCAGTATATTGATAATGTTAATTATTCAATGACTTCAGCTAACATTTACATTCTTACTTCCAGGTAAACCTGTCACAGATGCCCTACCCCTTGGTATGCATAGTTCAAGATTGTACCGAAACAATCCACATGGAGCATTACAACACACCACATACTGCATGTCTATGCTGCGTGTACAATGCATCAAACCTATTTCTCAGGTACAGGCCAGCTGGTACGCAATTACAACATGAAACAACTGACACAGGGACCGTAAAGTTATGCCTTTTCCTCCGCGCCTCGGGTTTCATGTTATTATCCTCACATGCAGCTCAATTCGCCTGTGCTGTGCAGCATGAGCAAAAGCATATATTGTTTGTGGTCACATGACACGGAACATAAATACAGTGAAACCTTCCTATGTTGGACACCCGTGGTGCAGCCGAAGTGTCTCCTACTTATAGAGGTGTCCGAGTTACAGAATATGACGGCAACAAAAAATCGAAGAGATCACAGCTGTGAGAAATGTCCCCCTTCTTCAATTTAAGGTCCTTAGTGGTACCTGGTGGTGGTGCCTGGTAGTGGTACCTCTACCCACTCACTGATAATTATTACTGATTTTGGTATATTCAATTCCGTTCAGATTCTACTCAATGGCATAACCTCTGGAGCCTTTCGAGCAGCAAGGACTTGTCTCTGAAGCGTCAGCCTACTTCTCATAGCTTTGGTGCAGTGCTCGTTCAAAGGCTCTAGACAAACTGAAGACAAGTGCTCACATAAAGAATTACAATGTAGACTGACAGCACTTGTTTTTGGGCTCTAAAAACTAAAGCAACAAAATGCCGAGACCAGTATAGGGGAAAAAAGGGGCAAAAGTCAAGGCCACTGGCTCATTTTGGGTCTTTTTGGTGCAAAGATGGGCCGATATTGAGGTAATTTGGCCAGGGTTTTGTCCGACTTTGCAGGGAAAACCCTATCTTACTTCCAAGATAGGGAGGTGTCCGACATAGAGAATTTCGTCCCCATGTAGTTTCAATGGGAGCCTGCCCGTGCAATGAAATCATGGGGAGTTGTCCGAGGTAGGGAGGTGTCCGACTTTGAAGGTTTTACTGTACTATAGAGCATTCTACATCATGTAATCTAACAGTTGTTCACGTTTGGATATTTTAACCATGGAATTCACCCTGCATGCACCATACCATGTTCAAACACTAACAACTGCTAGAGAGCAGCATGTGCTGTTTCCGTATAGCACTTATGGCTTGCGTCCTGTGATAGGAAACAGTGGTGTCTTTTTTCTGCTACAACCAGTAAACTACAGTAAAGATTTAGAAATACTGTGTCATACCATAAAGCACTATGGGTAATGGCAGTTTGAAAAACTGGAGAAGACTGTCATTAGAACGGGGGACATGTTCTACGGTGAAATTTTTTACAGTGTGTGCTGCACCACGTAATGCACTGCAGGCCTACCACAGTGTGGTAACGCTCTGAATACTGATTTGCTCAAAAAAGGAATCTGTGCGTTTCTTGTACTAACTTCCCCTTATGCAAAGTAGTAGAAAAATGTTTTCAGCCAATGGGAAGGGAGAGGACATCATTCTGGAGTCTCGTTCACCTACAGTGTGTCGTGTGTGAAGGTCATTTTGAAGAGTGTAGGTGGTACAAGACTGTGTTCCCACGTTCTTGGCAGTGTTGACTAATAACCATAATAAAGTAGAGGGTACATTTGTTGCTTCATATATTTGTGTCATGGCAAAGTGTGTAGAGATACATCTGTCTCAACATGCAGGTGACAAAACTGCTTTTTATGCCTAAACTATGACAAATACATAGTTGTCTGTTCAGCACCACTAATCATGTGCCGGCCTCCATGATATGTCTGTGACATTCCAAAGTGATTAACATGTCCCATAGATGTGTGCAATGCTGAAGATGACTATGTACCTTCTATGGATTCTTGATTCAAGAAAAGTACTGTATGATTTGCTAACAGCGCCTGGCTGTACCTTCACAATTCTACATAAAAATATGTAAAGTTTGCCGAAGGAAATATCATGAAGGTCCATAGCGAAAAACCCTGAGACGAGGGATAGGAAGGGACATACACAATGTCTTAACATAGCTTGTTTATGTCCCTTCTTGTATCTCCTCTTCAGGTCTCGCCATCATCGACACTATCACCAGCTAGCTTGTTGTTGAACCGTTCTTTCAACGATAAGGGTCACTTTCATGGACTAGATGGAAGGAGCTCAATATGATCCTTAGGCTGTGCATGGTCATTGCTTTCTGACAAATAGTGACTTCGAATTTCAGGACAGTGCCTGCAGTGGTAGTATTCTTGTGTTCTCACCCTTGACGCCCATTGTATGTCATCGGTCACCTATAATCTGCTAATATGCACATAGCTAAAACAAAGTATATTTGTATTTCTTTGAATACAGTTGGTACAGCACATTGTTTTTTACATGTTCTTTGGAAAAGATGAATAAAAAATTATCTACTCTGCAAGTCTCCTGTCAGCTCTACAGAGCAGCTTCGAATTTCACTAGAAGCCACGTGTGAAACCTAGACCAAACTAGTTGTGAAGGTCCATATAGGTCATAGATAGATACTATTATTATTATTAGATCATAGGTCAGGCTTAGGTCCTGGTTGGTAGCAACGCATTTGAATTTTATTAAAAATTGGTGCAGGAGGTGACCAACATAACTAAATACACCAACTGACTCTCACAAATTTTGTGGTGTTATACTTTTGAAACAACATTAATACGCTGCAGTGGTCTTATTTCCCTTTAAACCTAGAAATTTTATGTCTTCGGCATCACCAGCCTTAGTTACTGAGCATGCAGTTATTTACGTTGAGCACTGCAGTTTCATATTTGTTTCTCTGGACAAGCAAGCCCGCTTCCCCATTTTGATAAGAGTCTTTCAGCTTTGACAGGGCATTTGGGGACAAGGAAAACATTTGGACTATTGTGTATTTTGCTATGAAGTGCACCGTACAAGGCAGAGGACAACATCAACCATTTCCACTAAGGTTATTAAATTTGTGATAAAATACATATACCTTTTGTCACTGACTAATTTCTTGGCAAAGTTACTTGAGTGGCAGTTGTGCAATTTTAAGCACATGTTTAAAAAAAATAGGATATGGGAAGTGCTGACTGGTTGAACATGTGGAGTACCCAATATAATAACTGGGGGTTTACGTCGCGAGACAACTGAGTGTGGAATACACAGCACAGTGTAATGTTCCTTATTCTGGCAATGTTAGCATGGTTCAAGAAGTGGGAAATGTTGCACTACCCTTAATAACATCTGTTGGGCCCAGCAAACAGGGTACACATACCCTGATCTGAAGACACTATGCCTAACTCAAAAGCAATATGAGATCTACCCGTACGTGTTTATTTGCGAAACTATTATGAATGAAATATGGCCTGTGTGGTATAGAACAATGCGCACACTCAAGTAAACATGCAAAAATACGTATAAGGGCTCTCGGCCTACATGCCGCGATGCGCTCTACGAGATAAACAACACACTACAAAACTACATCCAACACTTTTTGTGCGGGGCAACTCTAATGAACACTTTTATATAACCGACGAATGGTTCAACGAATGCAGTTCGAGTGGTCACGACACATTCCTACGTCGTTCACTGCAGTCGCACTATGATGCTGCACAATATATGTATCTCGTGTAACAAGCCTGGCAATCGCACGATGTGCATGGGCAGAAATACGGCCTTCTTTATTTGAAGACCAGTCCTCTGCAGGTATATGCTCAAACGATCACCAAGTTTCACGTTGTTGCTCAATCGCTCCCATTCCTGTACTTGTAGTAAAAGCAGCAAACGGGTTGACGTGAATGGCAGCCGAACGGTTGAACTGCGAAGTTCTCGAGCACATAATCACAATTTCACGCCGAAAATGATGTTGAGGTGAGTTCGCGGTTCTTGTTTCCATCGTTCAATAGTTCTCGGGATTACGTCGGACGAAACGCTCATCGTAGCCGGCGGCCATAACTGGATTTCCTCGCAAACGGGAGAAGACGGCAGGGAAGTCAGAGAAAGCCTCAGCTTTCATCCAATCAGACGCACGATTCTCTATCTACGTAGATGGAGCAGGTTTATCCCATCTACGTCACAAAAATGGCTGCGCCCATGGCTTGTTTTGGTTTCTTTGATGAATTAATTTTCGTAATAGGAAGACAAAATTGAGAAACGAAGGTGCGTCTCGGGGGTAGTTGGATGTGCCCGTTCTGAATATCACAACCGTTTCAACACATCGGGAAATCGGCGTAGCTGACCTTTAACGTAGAAGCTAAGGAAGTGAGCGTCATTTTTAAACTGTCGTTTAGCTGTAAGATCCTGTGCGTCAACTTTGTTCTCTATAAAATTAGCTCTCACGTGGTAAGGATTGACCAATCCCTGGGAGCCTTGGACCGGAAACCGCCGAAACCCAAGTTTCTCTTTTTCGACGTTTGTTGGCAGCACCGTCCATGTTCCGTCAATGTTCAAAATATTTATACGTAAAAAATATGCCGAATTGAGAAGTAATGCTTTCTGTGTCTTATCACAGTGGGCAAAAATATGGGGGTTATTTTTCATTTTTCGGTCCCTTTAAGCTCTCTAAAGTCATGATGTATGACTTTTATGATAACAATTTGCTTCGGGTAGCCCCGGACACAAGGTTCTTGTATATGGATACAGACTCCTATATCGTGATGCTGAGCGATGAGAAGGCGCTTGCGGAGCTCGCCAATACCCACCTTGATACATCTGGCTATTCTTGTGACGACCATATTGTATTCTACGAAAAACAAGATGGTGCTAGGACAATTTAAGAAAGAAATCCCCACGACCACATTGTAGGGTTCTAGGGTTCTGAAACCGAAGGTCTATGCGCTAGACCTCCACAGAAAAAAAACGGTACAATCGTGCTAATGGAGTGAAACCCTGTGAAGCCCAGAAGTTGACTATTCAATGTATATAGACTCTCTTGAGCTTGGTGAAGTGTACAAAGTGTGTCAGAACCTCATTGTGCGCAAGGAAAATATCAACAAAAGTGTATGTGTTACAAAAATAGCTCTAATCCCTCTAGACACAAAGTGTTTCATTTGTGAGGATGCTATCTACACGTTACCCTTTGGGTATGTATCCAGTTCAAAGGAGTAGAAAGCTTCTATATACATGTTGCCTTAGCCAGCTGTAACGACATGGAAATAAATACCATTCCATTGTGTCAAAGGACACTGCAACATGACATGTTTTCTATCTTTCTTGGAAATTGCTGGCATACAAGGATGGGTATCATCATGTTATTCAGTTATATATTCAGTTATATAAACTTGTGTGAACGAACGAAGTGTGAACGTTTGTTGACAAAAATTTCTAAGTGCACTCTTTAAACGAGAATCCACAAGTAAGCATGCTGCCTAAATACAGGCAGTAGAGGCCACAAGTAGCTGATCTGTAGCCCTGAAGTCTTTCCTTCTTATAGTAAAATGACTTGGTAGGGTGAATGAATTACTAGAATTATTTGTAGATGGGCTGAATGCCGTAACTGTCAAAATACGATACCACATTGTCACTGGAAACATAAGTCATGGTCCAGTGTTCACCGTTACAGTTCCTTGGAGCTGTGTTAATCACAAATGCCTGACCTGAGTAGTATAGAGATAGACTGTATAATATTGGAGCGGCATAAGAACCGAGCGCTATAACGGCATCCTTTTTCTAATCCAAGATGGCCGATTCTAAGCCAACACAATCCAGTTCTAAGCCAACACAAGCCAAATCCAAAGCCATCTGATTGGCCGCCATTAGCTCCGCCCACTTCACACGTTGATTGGCCCATGCTAAGCCTACTGATCTTTGATTGGTTGACCGTAGCTCCTTCATGCTAATTAATTGGCTCCGCCCCCACTTCACACGCTGATTGGCTCATGCTAAGCCTTGACTGAGCATTGATTGGTTTACCGTAGCTCCACCCCTTCATGCTAATTACTTGGCTCCGCGCCCCGCGCCCGTTGATTGGCCACCGCTACTGATCGCGTTGATTGGTTCACCATAGCTCCGCCCCGCCCGTTTATGTTAATTACTTGACTCCACCCCGCCCCCCGGCTTCACGCTGATTGGCCGGCGCGACCGCTGATTGGTCCAGGCGCGGCGGCAGCGACCCCGCTGCGGCTTTATCTCAGATGTCCAAACTTACCCATCTGATTGGTCCATTCTAAGCCGGTCCGCGCACTCTCCCAGCCCCCTCTGATTGGCCGCCGCCGCCCGCCGGACGCCCCGCTGCGGCCCTATCTCGGATGTTCAAACTTACCCGTGCTGATTGGTCCATTCTAAGCCTACTGATCACCCTTCCAATGTAAGCCTGCCGATTGGCCCGTTCTAAGCCCACTGACACCGGACTTTACTGGCTCCGCCCACTTCACGCTGATTGGTTCATTCTAAGCCTACCGATGGCTGGCCCCCTGATTGGTCCACGCTAAGCCTACTGAACGGTGATTGGCTTACCTGTCGCTCCTAAGCAGCTTCAGATAAGACACACACGACTATCGTTGATTTCAACCTTTATTTGGTGCAACAGCCTCCTGGTTCAGCTGTGGGTATAGGTTCAGCTGCATCAGAGAGATCATTGGTCTACGTGAACATCTCTCATGCTCACTCAGCTCCCTCGGTAGATTCCAACTGTTATTGGTTCATCTGACTGCATGTGGCCGCTCACCCAGCTCCTTATTGGTTCTAGTTGGTCACAGCTCCCTCATAGGCTCCAACTCCGATGGGTCCATCTAACAGCAAGTGGTCACTGCTATTGATCCATTGAACTGCAAGCCACTCATTGGTCACTCACAGTCATCTCTAGACGAGATAAATTTAACTGTGGAACTTTTACCATAAGATAACTTTAGCGGGGGCTGGTAGGCTCCAACGGCTATTGGCCCGTGCCTCCACCCATTGGTTCACAACGCGCATGCTCTGACGGCGCCGAAGAAGGTTCCCTACACATTTAATAGAAATTATGCTATTGGTCCAGCTGCGTCATAGGGCACGGCTGTGGCCGGCCCTGATGCTACTTACTTCGTGGCGCAACTCTTTAATGGCTCCACCCACTTCGCATTGATTGGTTCATTTTAAGCCTACTGACTTCTAAGCCAGTCCACGCTAAGCCTACTGATCACTCAACCAGCGCTCTGATTGGCCGCTAGCAATTGGCCCTCGTTCTAAGTCCACTGACACCAGATGGCGCAACTCTTCACCAGCTCTGCCTACTTCATGCTGATTGGTCCATTCTAAGCCTACTGACTTCTAAGCCGAACCACGGTAAGCTTACTGATTGTCCATTCACACCAAAGCCTACCGATGTCTGGCCCTGATTGGTCCACGTTTAGCCTGCTGAACAGTGATTGGCTAGCCTGTCGCTCCTAAACCACAATGCAGCAGCTTCAGACAAGACACACACGACAATTGTTGATTTCAACCTTTATTTGGTACAACAGGCAGCTGTGGGTTGGTTCAGCTGCATCAGAGAGATCCCGGTCATCTCTTGCGCTCCTTGGTCACTCAGCTCCCTCGATAGACACCATATGGCTCATCTAACTGCAAGTGCTCATTGGCCCATCTGACTACAAGCCTCTCATTGGTCACTTATGTCTAGGGCTCCCTAACGGGCTCCAACTGCTATCGGCCCATCCGCGGCTGCTCACCGGTTCACAATGAAACTTTTTCACATGCTCTACCCTACACAGACAAGAGATGGCGCCGCTTGTCTTTGCAAAGATGGACAGCTGCCATTGCATTGGTGACTCATTTCTATCCAACCGGTTCAAGAGAGCCAGCGTGCTGAACAGCTTACATGCCGCCGCCTGTTCACACAGCCACAGTTGGAAATGGGGAAAAAAATTTTTTTCAGGGTACACATCTCAAAACACACTCTACACGAGTAAAGTTGGCTTCCCCCGGTTGCACGCGGGCGTTAGGTCAAGCCTACCCCATGAGAACAAGCTTAGGATCGTTTAGGATGTGTGTGTGCTTTGCAGTTCAACCTAAAAATTGTTTCAATCAAGCAGAATGGCAAATGATGCAATGGAGTGCGTTCATTCTTGAGAACGAATTTTGTGACAGAGCATAAACAAAACAAAACATTTCAATGTGCAAAAAACTCGTCGTGATGCTAATCAGGGAAGCCAGCACGCGTTCGAAATAAGCAAGAAGAAGCACATGATCGAGAAAACAACTATAGTTGGTGCTGTGCAGAGAAGCTGGTTTGAGGGAAAAACAGCTTGTATGATCAATAAACCCTTGGGCCTGTTTTTATTTTAGACAGCGCGCATTCAACACGCGAAATTAAATAAATCGAGCAGAATGACAATAGCATAGTGGCGCTATGTGGTGAAGCTCAAGACGCACTGACACTCCAACGCTTATTAAACAATGCTATGCACTTACTGAAGCTAAAAAAGAAAAAGGCAGGCTCAACCCAAGCTGAGTATGAAGAAACACACTGCTCCCCTCAGAATACCCTGTTCAAACATAGCCAGTGTACACGATACAGCTCGCAGTCCTGGAAGCACTCTTAGAAATATAAGTCCAAGGCACAACGTCGCACTATGAACGAGTTCATCTCGGGAAAAATGCGCGCTCACCTTCGCAGACGGGTCACGAGCACCATACCGCAATATCTGAAACATGCGGCGCGTGGACAGCTCACGTGACTTTAGCCAGCCCGTGCAGTTTTAGACTTCAACATAAGAAATTAACTAAATCAAGCACAGTGATGCTATGTCGTGACTGACGCTTATTAAACAATGCTATGCAGTGAAGCTTCGCACGTACTCAATGTTAAAAACGGACACTCAACCCAAAACTGAGTATGAAGAAACACAATTTCAGATTGCTCTCTCCCCGAACATCCCGTGCACCTCCGCGTTCCTTCTCTATACTGGAAGCAGCAATATTAAGATCGTCGCACTATGAACAAGTCCGGCTCATCAAAAAAAGAAAGGGCTTACCTCATCACACCGGTATTACGCACGTAGACTCTTGTCGCATGGCGCGGTACAGCAGGGTAGGGAAACACGGCCGCGTGGACAGCTCACACGATTTCAGCCTGCCCGCGCACACCTCACAACATGCGACGAAGACGTTTCCGCAAAAAGCAACACGCACGCGTGCGGTACCGCGTTACCGCGTCGGGCGCAGAATCGCGTTCGGTTTCGGGTACGGCATTGGGGAAACGCGGCCCGGCCGGCGTGTTGCCGAAACGTCTTCGTCGACGCGGGTGACCCTTTCTTCGAGTTTTAAGTAAATTTCATTCGGAAAATATTCGTAACTTTTAATATCCACGACATAAAGAATTCGCATTATGTTATAGTGTATATAGAAAATATCAATCCATTGGATTAAATTCTCTGTCATCGTGAAGGAGTGCTCGTCAAAGTGAGCGAATTAAAGCTTGCGTATTGTGAAATTACACATTCTACAACACTGATCATAAATCGCAACACTTGTTCAAATTGTGATTAAACTCTTACTGATGTGTGGTGGTATCAACCTTTATTTGATATAAAACAGATGGCTCATCTTCAAGGTGACCCAATTTCTCGGGCTTGCAACCTTGCGGAAACGAGCGAGCACTGATATAAAAGAGATGGTCCCAACCAGAGGGGTGTTTACGCGCCTGTGTTTCGACTATCAAGTTTTCCGTGCGTAAGTGGTCGACATGTTGGGTGTGTCGGCGCATGTTGTGAGGTGTGCGCGGGCAGGCTGAAATCGTGTGAGCTGTCCACGCGGCCGTGTTTCCCTACCCTGCTGTACCGCGCCATGCGACAAGAGTCTACGTGCGTAATACCGGTGTGATGAGGTAAGCCCTTTCTTTTTTTGATGAGCCGGACTTGTTCATAGTGCGACGATCTTAATATTGCTGCTTCCAGTATAGAGAAGGAACGCGGAGGTGCACGGGATGTTCGGGGAGAGAGCAATCTGAAATTGTGTTTCTTCATACTCAGTTTTGGGTTGAGTGTCCGTTTTTAACATTGAGTACGTGCGAAGCTTCACTGCATAGCATTGTTTAATAAGCGTCAGTCACGACATAGCATCACTGTGCTTGATTTAGTTAATTTCTTATGTTGAAGTCTAAAACTGCACGGGCTGGCTAAAGTCACGTGAGCTGTCCACGCGCCGCATGTTTCAGATATTGCGGTATGGTGCTCGTGACCCGTCTGCGAAGGTGAGCGCGCATTTTTTCCGAGATGAACTCGTTCATAGTGCGACGTTGTGCCTTGGACTTATATTTCTAAGAGTGCTTCCAGGACTGCGAGCTGTATCGTGTACACTGGCTATGTTTGAACAGGGTATTCTGAGGGGAGCAGTGTGTTTCTTCATACTCAGCTTGGGTTGAGCCTGCCTTTTTCTTTTTTAGCTTCAGTACGTGCATAGCATTGTTTAATAAGCGTTGGAGTGTCAGTGCGTCTTGAGCTTCACCACATAGCGCCACTATGCTATTGTCATTCTGCTCGATTTATTTAATTTCGCGTGTTGAATGCGCGCTGTCTAAAATAAAAACAGGCCCAAGGGTTTATTGATCATACAAGCTGTTTTTCCCTCAAACCAGCTTCTCTGCACAGCACCAACTATCGTTGTTTTCTCGTTCATGTGCTTCTTCTTGCTTATTTCGAACGCGTGCTGGCTTCCCTGATTAGCATCACGATGAGTTTTTTGCACATTGAAATGTTTTGTTTTGTTTATGCTCTGTCACAAAATTCGTTCTCAAGAATGAACGCGCTCCATTGCATCATTTGCCATTCTGCTTGATTGAAACAATTTTTAGGTTGAACTGCAAAGCACACACACATCCTAAACGATCCTAAGCTTGTTCTCATGGGGTAGGCTTGACCTAACGCCAGCGTGCAACCGGGGGAAGCCAACTTTACTCGTGTAGAGTGTGTTTTGAGATGTGTACCCTGAAAAAAAATTTTTTCCCCATTTCCAACTGTGGCTGTGTGAACAGGCGGCGGCATGTAAGCTGTTCAGCACGCTGGCTCTCTTGAACCGGTTGGATAGAAATGAGTCACCAATGCAATGGCAGCTGTCCATCTTTGCAAAGACAAGCGGCGCCATCTCTTGTCTGTGTAGGGTAGAGCATGTGAAAAAGTTTCATTGTGAACCGGTGAGCAGCCGCGGATGGGCCGATAGCAGTTGGAGCCCGTTAGGGAGCCCTAGACATAAGTGACCAATGAGAGGCTTGTAGTCAGATGGGCCAATGAGCACTTGCAGTTAGATGAGCCATATGGTGTCTATCGAGGGAGCTGAGTGACCAAGGAGCGCAAGAGATGACCGGGATCTCTCTGATGCAGCTGAACCAACCCACAGCTGCCTGTTGTACCAAATAAAGGTTGAAATCAACAATTGTCGTGTGTGTCTTGTCTGAAGCTGCTGCATTGTGGTTTAGGAGCGACAGGCTAGCCAATCACTGTTCAGCAGGCTAAACGTGGACCAATCAGGGCCAGACATCGGTAGGCTTTGGTGTGAAGGGACAATCAGTAAGCTTACCGTGGTTCGGCTTAGAAGTCAGTAGGCTTAGAATGGACCAATCAGCATGAAGTAGGCAGAGCTGGTGAAGAGTTGCGCCATCTGGTGTCAGTGGACTTAGAACGAGGGCCAATTGGTAGCGGCCAATCAGAGCGCTGGTTGAGTGATCAGTAGGCTTAGCGTGGACTGGCTTAGAAGTCAGTAGGCTTAAAATGAACCAATCAATGCGAAGTGGGTGGAGCCATTAAAGAGTTGCGCCACGAAGTAAGTAGCATCAGGGCCGGCCACAGCCGTGCCCTATGACGCAGCTGGACCAATAGCATAATTTCTATTAAATGTGTAGGGAACCTTCTTCGGCGCCGTCAGAGCATGCGCGTTGTGAACCAATGGGTGGAGGCACGGGCCAATAGCCGTTGGAGCCTACCAGCCCCCGCTAAAGTTATCTTATGGTAAAAGTTCCACAGTTAAATTTATCTCGTCTAGAGATGACTGTGAGTGACCAATGAGTGGCTTGCAGTTCAATGGATCAATAGCAGTGACCACTTGCTGTTAGATGGACCCATCGGAGTTGGAGCCTATGAGGGAGCTGTGACCAACTAGAACCAATAAGGAGCTGGGTGAGCGGCCACATGCAGTCAGATGAACCAATAACAGTTGGAATCTACCGAGGGAGCTGAGTGAGCATGAGAGATGTTCACGTAGACCAATGATCTCTCTGATGCAGCTGAACCTATACCCACAGCTGAACCAGGAGGCTGTTGCACCAAATAAAGGTTGAAATCAACGATAGTCGTGTGTGTCTTATCTGAAGCTGCTTAGGAGCGACAGGTAAGCCAATCACCGTTCAGTAGGCTTAGCGTGGACCAATCAGGGGGCCAGCCATCGGTAGGCTTAGAATGAACCAATCAGCGTGAAGTGGGCGGAGCCAGTAAAGTCCGGTGTCAGTGGGCTTAGAACGGGCCAATCGGCAGGCTTACATTGGAAGGGTGATCAGTAGGCTTAGAATGGACCAATCAGCACGGGTAAGTTTGAACATCCGAGATAGGGCCGCAGCGGGGCGTCCGGCGGGCGGCGGCGGCCAATCAGAGGGGGCTGGGAGAGTGCGCGGACCGGCTTAGAATGGACCAATCAGATGGGTAAGTTTGGACATCTGAGATAAAGCCGCAGCGGGGTCGCTGCCGCCGCGCCTGGACCAATCAGCGGTCGCGCCGGCCAATCAGCGTGAAGCCGGGGGGCGGGGTGGAGTCAAGTAATTAACATAAACGGGCGGGGCGGAGCTATGGTGAACCAATCAACGCGATCAGTAGCGGTGGCCAATCAACGGGCGCAGGGCGCGGAGCCAAGTAATTAGCATGAAGGGGTGGAGCTACGGTAAACCAATCAATGCTCAGTCAAGGCTTAGCATGAGCCAATCAGCGTGTGAAGTGGTGGCGGAGCCAATTAATTAGCATGAAGGAGCTACGGTCAACCAATCAAAGATCAGTAGGCTTAGCATGGGCCAATCAACGTGTGAAGTGGACGGAGCTAATGGCGGCCAATCAGATGGCTTTTGATTTGGCTTGTGTTGGCTTAGAACTGGATTGTGTTGGCTTAGAATCGGCCATCTTGGATTAGAAAAACGATGCCGTTATAGCGCTCGGTTCTTGTGCCGCTCGGTTCTTATGCCGCTCCAATATTATACAGTCTATCTCTATACTACTGACCTGGCTTCCTGTCTTGCGATTTTATTGATTGCACAGGTTCCCTGAAACAGTTCCCTGGTGCAGTAGTGTCTACTGAATGCCACATAGAACTGCCACTCCTCCATGTTTGTCCTTCAGACAAGTTTCACTCGTCTGTCTTTGTTGATTTCTAGCACGTGAGGTGTTTCGGAGACAAACAACACCTTAACTGCTTCTGTGGCAGCAAATGTTTGACTCAGATGAACATTGGCTTGAACAACAGGACAAAGGACATTCACTTCTGCATCTGGAGTCAGATGGTAATAAAGCATTAATGTCTCTTTTCCATATGCAGCTGCAGCTATTGGTATATCTTTGCATTTTAGTTTGTGAAGCAGGTGTATGTAGGCTTTGGAATAGATGTCTCGTTGGAAGTCAAACTAATCCATGTACTGTTGTCCACCAACATCCAGTATTGCTCACTTTAGTTTGAAGTTCTCAAGCTTGAATGGGTTGCGTGGTCTGCTGCCTTGGTAGGTATTGCTCCTGACCATCAATACTTATAACTTGGAGGGAACTCGCTGGCTGTACAAGTCATCAAATATCACCTGAGATTGGTTAGGGGTGATGGTTCTGTACTTAATTTCTAGTCCTCAGAGAAGGTATACTGCAGGTGTTATTTGAACACTTCGTTCTATTCCAAGAAGTATGCTCGGCGATAACTGCACACGTTGAAGGTAGAGCACGATGCGTGAAAATTCCACGGTATGCTTTTCAGTTGCACCATCAGCTTGCAATAAACGAAAATCGCCTGACGTTTGCCTCAGGACCATTCGGATGTCCACACCGTTGATAAGGAACTTCTCTTGTTGACATATGTCCCTAAATGTGTAGATGTCACACAGCGCCGATCTTTTGGTTCGTTCGTAATGACCGAAAACGCCTTTTGCATCATGTGTTGTAGCATATACCTCATTCGTACCTAAAGGGTCTGGCTCGTATAACATTGCTGAAAGAGTGTGTGTCTCAATTGCATTGTTGGCATTCGTAATGATGTCCAGGTAGGAATGCTAAGCATAATGTTCGAAACTCGAAACCAAGATTGAATTCAGGTAGCTATGTACGGTCCTGAAACAGTGATAAACAAAATGCTTGGACAGGTATGACCGCATTAGGTATGACCGCATTAGGTGTTGTCGAAGTGCTTGTTTTGGTTATTGCTGGATCTCCATTCTTTTGGAATGATCTTACACTGAACATGCAAAAAAGCTAGATAGAAGATCAGAGAAGCCTCCACAGAGTCCCAAAACATTGTACCCAATCACTCCGCTTGATGTCAGCAGATACTGGGAAAAACTCCATGTACTCAGACTTCTCCAAAGCAAAGTTCGTAGGTGGAAGAGAGGAGAGTTCCAGCTGGTTTGTAGTACACAGACAAAAATATTTATGCGTTACTGCAATGGACTTTTTTTTCCGTCAGGTAAAATAGTCAGATTCCCTCCACTTCTCTGCTGGTCGAGCTTTTTTACCGGCCTTGCATTTTCTTCCTTCCCTTGTGAGTTTCTGAAGTAACTCGTCACGAGTTTTATGCGCTGTGTGGCCTACTCTTTTCTTGACGGCTTCTCGAAATGATGCTCCCTGCTGGTCTTCCTCAGCTCTATGCCTTTCGGTATCGAGGAGCTTTCTTCCAATGTATGGCGCTACCTTTTTGGTCAGTATAGGCAAGAAATACTTCAATACATCACGAAATATGCCTCCTCCAATCTGATAAAGTTTGGGACCGTAATAGTCTGGTAGATGCTCTCGCTTGCCTCCACTAAAATGTGCTAAGCAACATGGTGGGCTTGTTACATACATTTACGTAGGTGGATCGTCAACCCGACACGTCCAGAACCAGAAATGAATGGAACAAAGTCACCTATCTCGTTTGCCAACTCGATTTGAATGGTTGTCGATTCATTCGCAGATACACATTTATAGTAGAGGTTTGTGAATAAACAAGACATCACATCGTTCCTACCCTGGACTCTGAACGGTATCGATCGAAAACGTGGAGCTGTGACGTCACCCACAAATTTGTTCTCGATAACATCGCACTATATGAAAACATAGTTTTGAGCAGGAAATAGACACACGTCTCCTTCGGCAGCTGCATCACTCAAGAAAGTTTTCCTCTTTCTCAAGCCCAACTTCAAAGCCAAATAAGGATGAAAGGTCACATAGCCGTCGTTCATACGTTCCAAGTGACAAATGCTGTTGTATCAGTTACAGATGAGGAGACGAGCTCTTGCGGCAAATGAAGCTTCCCAAATGGAACAAATCTTCCCGTGGTGCTCCTGGGGATATCCTTTCCCGGCAATTCGGATCTCCCTGGGAGACAGACATTTTTCCGACAGACGTCCCCCACATCTCCGAGTGGCCACGGTTTGGACTTCCCACAAATATCTGTCGTTTGTCCTCACAGAAAGTTACACGGAGATGCCGGGACGTTTCACGGACTTACTTGAGTACGTGCTCAGGGCCCGGTATTTTCCCATTATTATTGATATTGTTTATTGAGCTGCTGTGTAAGTGGACAGACTCCTACTAGGCGTTTTTTTTCTTGCCATTTTGTTTCAGCTTCGGCCACTGCATCTTTCTTTCTCAGTTGGTCCTCTTTTTTTCTATATAGTATTTCTGTTACAGACATTGAACGTGAAGTTTTAAAAAGCAAAAAAACGGTCTTAGAACCATGAACTTAGAAAGGCAGTGGCATACCTTTCGAAAGCGAAAACAGATACTAAGAGGGGTGTTCTGTCATATGGCTCGGGCTACTTCTTTATCGTCATTTTCACACGCAACAGGCCTCCACGTTCACCACGTGGTGGTCCAATGTTTGGACAAAACAGAAGACACGTGCTGCACAAGATGGCCGACAACGAGGTGAGCGCGCACATCGAACAGCGAATTGTCATGAAGTTTCTCGTGAATGAAGGCGTAAACTTACCTGAAATTCACAGAAGACTTCAAGCTCAGTATGGCCGCAATACACAAAGCAAAGCGTTTGAGTGATGCAAATGGTCCCGAGGCTGCCGTACATCAGTGCAGGACGATCCCTGCCGGGGCGGCTCAGACCCCAGTGTCAGAGTTCCTGAGAGCATCGAAGTTGTGGAGCGCCTGATCCTCAAGGACCGACTGATAACATGTCTCGATATCAATAGTGCATATAGTGCGATCAATAGTGCATATTACTGCCAGGTTCTCAGGGATGTACATAAGGCGCTGAAGCAAAAGCGGCCGGGCCTCATCACCAAAGGAGTCCTCCTCCTACAGGACAATGCACGCCCTCATACCGCGCATCTCACGACACCCACCTTACAGGAACTTCGCTGCAAGTTGCTGCCACATCCCCCTTAAGTCCAGAACTCGCCCCCAGCGATTTCCATCTCTTCGGGCCACTGAAGGCGTTCCTTGGGGGCCGCCACTTCAGCTGCGACGACGAGGTCAAGAATGCGGTCCGATCATGGCTGCTACACGCTGGTAAGGATTTCTACACTGCTGGCATCCAAACCCTCGTGAAACGCTGGGACAAGTGCATTAGTGCAGCTGGAGATTACGTTGAAAAATAAGACTAATTTCTTGCCTGTAGGTTCGTTTTACTTTTGGGAAAAATGAAAAGTCCCGGTTTGACTTGAACGCCCGTATATATTGCTTGTCTCGCGAGCTTCCACCTATTCTAGAGTCCCGTTTGCCTGCGAGTCAAACTAAAGGGTGAGGTGTTTAATTTTAATGCGATTGCGTATACCGATAACACTGGACTGAACACCGTTACGGTACATCCGCAGGATGTACTGTAACGAGCGTTCGAAGAACTAAGGACGTCCACTCATGTAGCTCCCAGAGATGTCCATCTGATATCAATTTCAGGACATGGACGTTGGGATCTATTTCGAACGCCCGCAGGAGATAGTGTTCTGTCTGGGTTTGTTCGATAGGCATGGCTAGTGGCATTAACGAGGTCCTTCCCCGATTCGTACTAGCCTTCTCGAACTTCATACCTTACCATTCATTAACGATAGGTAACTATATTAATCATTTCTTCCGTATCCACCTGGTATTTGAGTAAGTCCACGGGTGCGGTACCATGATCACCGGTATCACGTATAATTCTTGCCTTACGCTGCAAGTACTTTGCTAGAAATTGTCTCAGGGGCAAGAGGATATTTTCACTAGCGCTGAACTTGACCTTCTCTCATGCTTCACCATATACTATTGACTGTGTTGATGACATCTTTGATCGCAAAAGGGATGTTGATTTTTGTTAAACTGGCCTCCCACCTACCCTCCAACTTCTGTGGATGAGCAAGCTTTACTCGAAACTTGTTCATTCTGTTGTCGGGAAAGACAGCCAAAGATGCATTTCAAAGTAGGTTCACATAGAACTGGTCGACCATTTTTTATTTCTCAGAAACTTTATACATGTACGCCTATTTTATATCACCAGAAAATGTGTTGACGTTGTCACAGCGAAACTAGTATGCTGTGGTTTCGAACCGAAAACGAAACTGCAGACTGCCAAAGCTTGAAACTAGAGGGCACTTGGAAACCATACAAACCCTTCGTGGTGCCAGAATTTCAAACCGAAACCAAAACTACACATGGTCACAAACTATAGGGCAACCAACCTAGGTGGCGGGCTTATCACCTCCGGTGACGTCAGCCCGCTCGGCAAATGCTATTAAATGTCACCAGATGTTATTCAATGTTATTGTGCGTTATTAAATAATTTTAAAATTCTATTAAATGTGCATCCAGGTGTCTATCAAACCCTATCGACACGAGCTCCCATTGTTTATCTGAGTTAACCGTTACCTTGTCCTGGCGGCGCATGTTGTTGAGGCCTGGGAGCCCATTGTTCACACTAGATACATGATTTCCATTGTTTTCTGAGATATCTTATCTAGTGGGCCCACTCTCCAAGGCCGAAAATAAAGTTGTTGTTGTTGCT
Source organism: Ornithodoros turicata (assembly GCF_037126465.1). Lineage (NCBI taxonomy): Eukaryota > Metazoa > Arthropoda > Arachnida > Ixodida > Argasidae > Ornithodoros > Ornithodoros turicata. The sequence continues at coordinate 29,205,142 of NC_088202.1, read as the reverse complement.
TATCTTGTGGGTGTGTGCCGCATGTAACCTGAGCACCCAATTGTTATATAGTCTTATATCTTACACTGCTGATTACACTCTAACACACCTGTAAATCCAGTCACCTGACCCCGCGTGATTTGACTTCAAAACGCATTGTGTCTTGTTTGTTTATTTTCTAAAGAAACATATCACCCCCTACACGCTATTTCAACATCTGTTAGTCCAACTGAAACCTGTTACTCGACATCGAAATCGATCACGGGGCCCAAGGCACATCACTCGGCACCAACTCTGAAATCCAAGAGCCCCCGACGTCAACCTGCAATTTAATGGGTTTTTTTTTTCGGCGATGACCCCTGTCGGAGATCGCACGCACAAGGATACACTGTAGAAAACCTCATAGAGTTGCGATGAATGGCACATCATCGTCTATCGTGACGCCTGAATGTTGCATTTCAACGCAAGATGGACTACACTTTAACTCGCCTTTAAATCCCTTCACTTGGCCTCAAAAAGCGTCATTTTTTGTTCAACATCTATTACGTCTCTCATTTGTTTATTTTCAGACAAACATATACCAGAACATGATATTCCAATATCCGTTTACTTACTTCACTTTAAGTCCAAAGACTTAAAACTGTCCAAGCGATGCCATTCAGTATATAAGGAGGCACCTGATGAGGACGGTGCCGGTTGTATATAATAGGCGCAGACTCGTCATCGTCAAAGAACATCCCTGGCTCCCATGCTCCTTTTGTACTGCGCCACCGTTATTTTTAACACGTTCTAGCTCCCTACACAACAGCGCTAAATAGTTTACACAGCTATCGAAGAATTCCAGAGTTCCATAAAAAATTCCAAAAGTTCCCAAAATTTTAGTTTTCTCAGGGCATAAAATCTCGATGAAAAGCGTCCATCAACCTTCATCGTGCCTTGACACGACAGGACTATGCTTTGCCTTCACTCAGAAGAGATTTGGCTGAGATTTGCGAAAAAAGTTATTTTATTAGATTTTTTTTTCCCACCGGGTGGGTTACATGTGAGTTCACAATCTTCCAGAGGCGGCCACAGCGCAAAAATCTTTGCGCAGCAAGAAATAAGCCCAAAGTATTGTTTGCATGGGAACAATCAACCTCGATTTATTTGAAAAAAGTCGGGAATGGTGGCCCGCAATGCCTGTGTCGTTTACATGGAATCACCCAGACGCGAATGCCGCAAAGCCGTCGTGTTGACTCCCACGCTTACCATACATGAATGTTGTGTACCTATTTCACCTAGTTTTTAAACCCTCCTTTGCTACGTATTCATTCAACTTCAAAGTGTAGTGTGTCGCTAAGCCTATAACTACATTTTTGTGGGCCCGCGAGCTGCACGTGGGCGTCAAGGTCGCGGTAGCAGACGACGCGGTTGTCTTCACCATATGCAGTGGGAGCTGGTATTCAAACACCCGGGCAGATAAACATTTGTTCAATGCAAACAATGTTATCATGGAGAAGGAGAGAGTAGCACTGTAAGATGCCGTAGAGGGTAACAACTTTTAATTAAGCTTCCCCTGTGCCTTTTCAATAAATCTGCTGGTATTGTCTGATTATCCCTCTCTTAGCCTTCAACTGTCTGTATGCACTCCTTCCCTTTTTCGCATGTGCAATGCATCCACAAACCGAAGGAGCTGCACTTCATTGCCTTGCACCGCAACCGTTGACACATCACTTGACCTCGATTTTTCTATATTTACTGAACGAAACGTTTCTTACAGTGGAACATCCCAAGTACGGTTATATCTCATATGGCCCGAGTGTGCATAAGGCCCAAGTGACCAGAACGCCCAAACGTTCATAAGACCCGAAAATAAATTGGGCCTTTTGAGCATTTGGGTCAAATGAGCAGGGCAGGATAAGGTGTCCAGAAGGCCCTAATGCCCAGAAGGCCCAAATGGTCATATGGCCCGAAAACCAGGAAGGCATCAGATTGACCTGTGAGGTCATGGAACCGCAAACAACAGAAGCGTATTTCCCCATTCAACTAGGCCAACCCTAGCCTTCCCTCACCTGAAAGAAAGGCTTCTGTTGCCTCAGGGTCCCAAAACTTGCACTGATAAAAGTGCCGTATTTTTCTGTGTATAAGCGCCGTTATACATTTTAAAAAAAATCCCTGAAGAAGTCCTGCGCGTCATCTAATGTCATCATATGCGCGTCATCATCCTGCGCAGGACTTCTTCAGGTAACTTTTTTTAATATATAACGGCGCTTATGCACAGAAAAGTACGGTACTTCTATCAGTGCGAGTTAAATGCAACAAATATTCTTCTGTAAAACCGACTTTCAAATGTGACAGCGCAGGAATTCCACACTTTTCCGAGAAGCCCTACGGCTTGGTATTTTGCACGGGGCTGGGATTTATTATGTTAATCAAGTTGCGCCCATTTTGGACAATTGCACTCGGTGAATCCCCGGAATATGCTCCATCTGACGTGAACACAAACAATGCGTTTCTTCCGCCGTGTGAAATGTAGTCTCCAAAGAGTTCAGTTACAGAATCAATTCCAAGGTGTTCGCCCATTTGATGGAACCCATTTAGTCGAACGGCCCCGGAAAATTTGGTGACGGAACAGACGATCTCGGAAAAAATGGTTCCCGAGGGGTTAGAGCGGAAAAAACGGTCCCATGCGTAGGCATGGTTTGCTACGTTCAAACCCCTCCCGAAATCGTACATTTGGTAGCTCGTTTGGGATAGGGAAACGAGGAGTAAACCCTTCCCTCCTATGCAAATTTCCTCCTGAACCCCTCCAGAAATATTTTTTTAAGGCTACGCTACTGCCGTGCCCGGCTTGGTTTCCTTCGCAGAAAAAGCGGTACTCGTTGTGCGTCATAGCAGTATTCCAGAGAAGGTTGAAAAGCTTTTAATGTGGCCAACGGATAAGTTATTCAATAAAAATATTAGGCACAGAGCCTACCAAATGTACCGAACGAAATATTGACCGCTGTAAGGATTCATATTTATTTGTATTTAGTTTTTGCCACATATATATCTTATGTGCTTGAAAAATTGTTAACTCATTTCAGCACATTTATTAATATTTTTAGTTCAGTTACCTTTTTGTCCTCTGTCGCATTCATTTAATATTGTGCATAGGAGCAAAGAAAATATCTACGACACTCCTAACCTTCCCGCCTGGTTTTCGGGCCATATGACTATTTTGTCCTTCTGGGCATTTCCGCCTTCTGGACACCTTACCCTGCCCTGCTCATTTGACCCGAATGTTCAAAAAGCCCAATTTTTTTCGGATCTTATGAACATTTGGGCGTTTTGATCACTTGGGCCTTATGCACACTCGGGCCATATGAGATGATACCCCCAAGTACATAACCACAAAGGTTATGTTACAAGTGTAATCTTTGAGATGTCAGGAACATGCGATTACAGAACCGGTTACAGAAATGGTAGGTTCACGAACAACGGGACGAAACGGGACAACAGGCAGAAATGGGCGAGCATTCCGAAAGATAAGGAGGTTAGTGGTTACGTGGGGAAACTTTCAAAGCAAGCACAGTCTTTTTTTTTTTACATTTACGTTTGTAATACACAGCTGTGGCATGCAATAAGAAATTAAAAAGTAGTGACCATGCAGAACATGACAGTGTCCATAGATGATAAAGGGGATAGGATAGGAGGGAAAAGGTCTGGGCGTATTTTATTTGTGAAGTGTTTCTAGGGTGCCATCCCAAGCAGCACAATGTACTACAAGTCCACTGCAATAGGGGCGGACCGTATGCGTCTTATCAATATTATTTAGCTTCACGAGTCTATCCAAGGCCTTCCACCTACCCGTCCACCCCTATTGCACTCGACTTTCAGTACACTGTGGTGCTTGGGTTGTGATTTATTGATATCGAACGGGTGAAGTCCGTTGAACTTGTATATGGTAGGGTTTGTGGTTTTCGGCATTTATTTTCAACCCAATTCGGGGGGTCTTTATTCGGGGGGCATTTATATGGGGGACTATAAATCGGATTTTTTCGGCATCTATATTCCGCCCAAAAAATAAATGCCCGAATATGGGCATCTATTTATTTCGCATGAAGGAAAGCCTATTTTGCGCGCGAAGTAACAACGAACCGAAAAGAAGTGAATCGATTCATAGTTTCATTAACAATGTCTTTTATTGCCTGTGCCAAACCAGCAAACAAGGAGACTTCCTCTTGTTGTAATAGATGCAAGCGTACATCTTCATTCTCGCATCTGTCATAGCGGCTCGCTCCTTGCAATTAATAACACGCAGTTTAGAGAACGCGCGCTCAACATTAGCGCTAGAAACAGGAATAGCCAGTATGCTTAAGGCGCACTGCGATAACAAAAGGCCATGTGCTGGAAGGGGTCGTCCAAAACTGAATAGGAGATATATCCACCTGAGGGGCAGGGCATGCAGCATATTCGAAAAACTCGCGCTTTATATCATCCATACGAGGTTCATCTCGTAGAACGAATAAGAATAAGTCCTCATACAGTGAAGTGCCTTGAAGCGCCTCAGGAACGGAAACAAGGGTCACTCCAATTGGTAACTGGAGCGGAGTAGATAGAGGAATACAAAGAACACAAAAATGAACTATAAGGCTAGGGCAGGGGATCAGCGATCGGCTTTTGAAACCGTTTGGGAGCTCCGTACACTCGTGATCTCTTTTCAACCCGACAACAACAGACCACAACGGTTCTGAATAGTAAATTCACTAAAGAGAGGTGTGTCACTAAGTACGTGTGCTGCCAAAGCTGAGGTCATCCTCCTATAAGCGCTTAAGCACAACGAAACAAGGGCACAGCCCGAAGATAATGCCACGCTCGAGAAATAGTCGACAACGGAAGATTCCAAGGGGATTTCCCTTTGCGGTTCCAGGAATGGCAGCTGTCAAGATAGAGAAATTCGGGTTTTTTCGGAATATTCCGAATCTGAAAAAAAATCATTCGGGTGTGGTTTTCCGGCATTTTTCGGAAAATGCCCAAAACCACGAACCCTATATATGAGCTAAGACTCTGTCCGTGTGTCACGTGCGGGTCAACTGTGTATTAAAAATATATATGTTACAAAAAACTTTGCTTGCGTATGCCATCGATTCACCACTTGCGGAGAAACTGGCGCCGTCTGTTGGACGTGGAAGGAACTATAGTGCTCCCTTCGTCCGAGAGTGTTCGGTTAGAACGCTCTTGAAATATCGCCGTTTGTTTCTTGACGTCTTGACTGTTTTTTTTTTTTTTTTTTTTGTCGTTCTGATCGAGGAGAGTGAGAATTTCTGCCCATGATCGAGGAGGACGGCATCCCGTTTCCGTTCTTGGAGATCGGGTGGACAGTATTTTTTTTTTTTTTTTTGTATGCTCTCATCCAAGTTCTGACCAAACCCATTCGCCGCCTGGGAGCCTTGGCCCACACAAAAAGTACATAAATTGGTACTATGTCGTAGACAGTATCAGGGAGTTGAAGCTCCGTCTAAGAAGGTTCCAGTCGTGAAGTGCGAAACGAATGTATATATTGTAACTTGTAGCGCATATAATGAGTATAATGCATATAGCCTTAATGTTTTAGTCTTATTCCTATAGTCTTAATATGTAGTACTGTATAGTGTGAGAATACAATGTATGTACAGAACGTATATAATGTGTATAGTCAGGGCTTATAATGAATGTAGTAAATGCATATAGTGCTACAAACATTTTCCTGGATGCTGTTCTCAATGAAGACTCATTACTTTGTTCATCATAGGGTAACTTCACAGGTTACATTATGATAATACGATAATACTCTAGGATATGTACCAACCGGCCCAATACACTCTGTGTCTGTTTAATTCCTTCCCTGTGTCGTGTTAGGCCGCATTTATTAAGGATATTTCGAAATTACTAAGGTAACAGCATACATAAAATATCTCCTGAGCAATGTCCACCATGCTGATGGGAAAGGTCCGATCAAGAATGTGTAATTCTTTCACACGTCGGATCACGCGTTCAACGTGCACTCATGCACTAGCAATTTCTCTTGTACTTTGAACACTCCTCTTGGATATTTGGGCTTCTCCTCTCGCCCTACTTATAGTGGACTGTACACTTCAATTCCTTGGGGGAGACACGAAAGATTGAAGCTGTTATCTACCAATAAGGCATCACGAGCTTCGAGGCGGCGTAACATTCCTCTACTCTGCATTATGTCCGTTGTCCACATCAGATATGGACCCACCCCAAAGCCGGGAAACAAGGCTGATTAACCTTCTGGGTCACAGTCAACAACTGATTTATATGTGTTGTAATGTTGATAACGCGAAAAAATTTGTCTCTGTGCTTCTGGATTCTGAATTCAGTCGCATCGAGTACTAATCTTGTGTTGGGAAGCTTGTGAAAAGCTTTGGGCAAATTCGTTTGTTTTCTGGACGGCTGGAAATGCTGTCATGTCTCGCAATTCTTCCTGTCTTTTCATAGCCCGAACCCACGATTCGGGTTTTTGAACAACAACGTAGATGAATGGATGATGGTGATGTGGAATGTTTCCCTGCGTTGAGTGCAGGACCCTACCCCATTCCAAAGAGGTTCATATGAGAGGATGACGAGGGAAGGAAATCCCTACAGTTCGTGAAGGAGGCCGGTGGCCCTCAGAAAGGAAAGAAAAGCGCCAAGTGCACGGCACTGATGTCCAGGGTTACTCCATGGGCCGAGAACTTTGCAGATGTTGAATGGCCTCTGATCGAGCATTTCAAGTTGACATTTAAAGGTCCGTCGCTCGCATGCGTACTGGATGCAGTCTTCTAAAATGTGTCGGATTGCTGCCGGTACACCACAAGTTGTACACAGCGCCGTGTTGCTGTGGCCCAGCCTATACCGGAGTGCAGGGGTGAATGCGACGCTAACCCTGTATTCACACGAGTCAGTTTTCTGCCGGCAGCAAGTCGGGAAGGAGTGAGACGATATCCGAGATAAACGAGGTCACTACGCGTCTGAAGACGCCCGCTCGTTATCTAGCATTCACACAAGTCATTTTCCAGGCGGCTGTCAGTTTTCCGAACCCTTCTGTATTCGCACTTGAATTTCGTGTCTAGCGTAGAATGGACCAATGAAAGAAAAAACTTCTTGCGCTTGGGCTTCTTGTGGATGGTTCAGAGTGCATTCACGTGAGAAACAGGACAAGATATGGGCCGAAGAATAAGTTCCGAAGAAGCGCTATGGAATGTAAAACAGCATTAACCCAAATCTCCGTGTGGACGACCCAAACGCCTGTCGGAGTATTTTGATAATAGACGTTGTCACATTCGGTTTTATTTTCCACTAATGAAGCGTATCTCGATGCTGAGCATCAATATAGGCGCTACAGCGTGCCGACAAGTGATGGACTCGCGATGAAACTGTGATGTCGAGCTACAGGTAGTCAATAATTAATTAAATTAAATTAAATCAAATTTTTATTTTCCTTTCGGTAGGACGAGTAGCTTCCAATTATTATGTTTTTATACATGTATTGGAAAGGTGAAAGCGAACGATTTTGTGTAGTCAACGTCTGTCCAGCGAAAGAAATATCCGCGTTTATAAAATTCATGCCTTGTATTCCGTGTCTGTTTCGTCTGACGTAGAGAAAAAGCTTCCTATGCAACACTACATTGTAGGCATCTATCTATGCATTGCATAATTGTTCCAAAGCTGCTGCGCCGGTGTGTCTTTGCACCACCTTCGCGGAAAAGCCAAGCATCGTTGGCGTTCCAATTCAGAATTGGCCATAGTACAGTGAATGCCTTTGTATGGGACACATACAGAACAATCGTGATGAAATAAAAAGCAAGCCCGATAAGTATCCTTCTGCCGGCAGCAGACGCCGTCGGTCGTCAGAATCTGTGCCGGGAGGACAAGATATCCGGCTGCCTCCGACTGCCGCTCCGGAGATCAGAAAGTGGTGACGTGGCGAAGAGCGCCGGTCACGTGGCACCAGAGAGCGGTGACGTTCCCTGCCGCCTGAGCGTCAGCCGACAGAAAACTGACTCGTGTGAATACAGGGTAAGTCGTAAACGACGTACGAGAGAGGTAAAGAGGCGAGGGAAACCGCCTGGCATTTCAAATAATAGTGTTGGGTCAACAGCATACAGAAGCGACCACCGGGTGATGTCATGACACCATTCCTGATAGGCCCAAGGCGAAGTCAATGCGGACAAGAGGGAGCGTCTATACCCATTCGAAAGTATGATGGGGACTGCTGAGCGGCGATGGTGAGCCGCAGCAGCTGCCCGATCCGCTACTTCATTGCCTCTTATGCCAATGTGGCTAGGAACCCATTGGAGGGTCAGTCGGTGGCTCCTGTCTTCTAAAACCTTGAGCGTCGTCAAGATGTTCACTACCACCGGAGCCAAGGAGCCACGGATGCCCATGTTGTCTATGCACTGCAGCGCTGCCCGCGAATCTGTGCAAATCACCCAGAGGCGGGGGTGGTGATCCAAAATAGACTTTAGGAATAACAGGATGGCATACAACTCCGCAGAGGTGGCCGAGGTGCGGTGCGATAGGCGGAACCCACGTGAAATTGATTCCTCTGGAATTACAAATGCCGCAGATGAGCCGCCAGTAGTAGAGGAACCGTCCGTATATACGGCGGTTTGGTTTTCGTATGCAGCGTCCATCCACTCCAGAGTAGCCTGCTTGAGGCTCTTCGACCCCTTGATTCCCGGGATGTGAGACGAGATGGATGGTTTCAGCAGTGTCCATGGTGCTACTGAAGAAGCGGTTGGGGCAACAGTGAAGGCAGGTATGTGGTCCGTTAGTTCTTGCGCACACTGCGCGATTTTGCTTGTGGTTCCGCTTACGAAGCTTCTGTACCAGTGGGTGACGGCGATGGTGAGCGCGCAATCGCAAATAGTGGCGGAAAGTTTCTCTCTGGCGGAGGACGCCAATTGGGAGTTCCCTGGCTTCGGCTACCACCATCCTCGTCTCAGCGCAACGCGGAACGCCAAGACAGGTCCGCAAGCTGCGCGCCAAGGCGCAACGGAGCTTGTGTTCGGATGTCCGTGATAGTCCGCGCAACGCAGGAAGGCTGTAGGCTACTGAGCCACGAACAAGCGCTTTGTGGAGTGCAAGAAGGTCCCGCTCACTACATCCCCAGCGCAAGCCGGCAAAGTGACGTATCACATTTTCCCAACGTTGCACCTTTGAAGTGAGATAATCAGTGTGTCTTGCCCACGACAGGTTGCGGTGCAACACAACACCGAGGAACCTGTGGTGCCTAACCTGCCTTAGGGGAGATCCTCCGATGTGTAGGTGGAACCGGCGCATCTCTTTCCTGGTAAACGGAAGCGTAGCGCTTTTCTCAGTGGAGGTGTCCATCCCAGCTTTCAGGAAGTAGGCATGTATGCATCAAGTGAGCTCTGGAGCCGACGATGAACTGCAGGGCAGGACTTGCCAACCGTCCAGACGCAAATGTCATCAGCATAGATGGACAGATGCGCCCTCCGAGCAAGGCACCCCTTGAGGCCCATCAAGACAATGTTAAATAACAGGGGGCTAAGAACACTTCCTTCAGGAACTCCCTGTGGCACAGTGATCGTTTCCGTGTCCCCCTCGACTGTAGTGACGAAAATCTTCCGTTGGCGGAGGAAGTCAGAGAGCCACGTCAGCGCCCTATGAGGCACCTGGGCCTGCAACAACCCATGAATAACACAAGGGTGGCTTACGGAATCGTACGCCCGTTTGATGTCCAGGAAGACAGCCATCGCTGTTTGTCTTCGCGCCTTCGCTTCTTCGACCGAAGAGACTAAATCGAGCACCGAATCCATGGAGTTACGGTGTCTGCGGAAACCCTCAGGAAAAACATTTCCTGAGGAAAAACAGATCTTCGCTCCAGCCACCACTCGAGCCTGTGCAGTATCATACGTTCAAGGACCTTGCCTAAGCAGCTGGTGAGGCTCACGGGTCGGAAAGACGCCAGATCAGAGGGTTGTTTCCCCGGTTTCAGGATGGGGACTACCCGTGCCTCCTTCCACGCAGCAGGGACCTGCCCATCCCTCCATGACGTGTTGTAAACCTCTAAGAGCGCCAAAAGGGATGCGTCGTCCAAATTGCGAAACGCCACGTAGGTGACTTTGTCTGGACCGGGCGACGACTTCTTGTGGGAGAGTGCCAGCGCAGCCTTGAGCTCGGCAAACGTGAGGTCTGCGTCCATGTCAGGGTCAGACACTGACGGGGCTTGACTAATAGCATGCTGCAGCTCCAATGCGTGGCTCCGAAAGGCTGCACGTTTCGCTGCCTCAGACTTTGCTGCCAGAATTTTGCAGAAGTCGTAGGGCCGGGTTTTTGAGCACATAACATATCGCACGGAAACCTAAAAAAAAAACGCAACTTCTTGCCCTGCACATAATAATTCGTACAGCCGTAAAAGCTTGCAGCAGCGGCGAAATGTCGTTTGTTTTCCAGCCAGTTCGAAACTCGGCGGGAAGCACGAGTGACAGGGGGATGCGCCGTGTCTTTTTCGCAAGTGGCGGATTCAGTTATCCGATCGAGTTGAAAGATTTCTGGAAGGCATAAATAATGCAGTGCTACTGATAGGGGGAAAAACAGGTGAAGATAACAACACGGGGTCAAAGAGACCTCCCAGGGAAGGGCTACACTGAGAATGCGGATCGACTGTCAGTATATAAGGAGAACTTGCGGAAGCAAAATAAATATTATTGGTTCGTCTTTCAGTCGTCTGCGGCTGTGGTGGTTATTTCAGATCCCCTGTACTGAGGGTTTTAGCGCTTTTTAATTATGTAATTTTTGGCATATTTATTTGACTGTCACACCCACCTTTATTTGTTGTCTTGAGGCGCGAAAAGTCAGGATACTTTGCAAGCGCCCCTGTACCACATTTACTTCCAGTGACTCTCCTCTTTTTCATTTTCTCAAACAAAGGTTTGGAAAGCCATTCAGCACAGCTGGACAATGTGCGCAGAACTACCTTCCAGTGAACTCGACCTCCATCAAGGTTACCGGGAGTTGAGACAATGAGATGAACACTAACCCGGGAAAGTCCCAAAGCTACAAAAGCCGATTCCGTGTGGTTGGAAATTTATAAAGCGCATTCACGTCAAATATTGACATGGTTAATGAAACACCGCGTTTATGTGGTGCACACTTGTTTCATAAAAAAGGAACGCGCAAAACGATTGGCCGGCCACAGGCGCGTATATGGTCACTCAACTATTGGTCAGTCGTGACGTTGCCCACCTCTGTGAGGCCGACAACGGCAAGCCCTTTCACCAACACCACCACCGCAACCATTGGTCATCGGTGAAGGTCATCGCTGAATCAGGTCCGTTGCTCGCTCCATTAGCACACTCGATTTCTGTCACTGTTGAAAAGGGGAATATGCTTATATATATATATATATATATATAAAGAACGTAAGCGTGTTGCTGACAAAGGCTAATCTGCTGATGCTTTATTTTACTGTAATAACCTCGGTTATTACAATAACACGTCTCGAAAGTACAACAGCTTGCGCACACGTGTTTTAACAAGGTGTGCAGCTGTGTGCGTACGGACTGATATACCGCGACGATACGCGTACTGTAAGAGAATATAATATGTAACATAATAATTCTGTTATGTACGTTAACTATAGGTGTGAAATATAATACATTCTTAGCCAGGCGTTTGCTGTCGAGGTCTAACCAAGCAGGGAATTTATAAAATCTTACTAAATTCAGTATAGAATAATGTCGTATGGATACACGAATACTGAGAAATACTGAAGAAAACAATCAGTGTTACGCGGGAGTGAGAAAAAATGCCAATCATATATGCTTAAGAGTAAACTGCTTGCAGTAAGAGTAGTTCTCCGAGAAATCTCCTGCACGCCATATGTTTATTGATCCCACATCAGAAAATGAATAGAAAAAAATACCTACGAGAAAGAATGAATGAATGAATGAATGCGGTAAAATGCTTCCTCTCAGGTCTCAACTCGATGACACGAACCTTCGAGGGATGAAAATAGAGAAGAAAATCTGAAGTATCACTGTTCGCTCCTGTAGGTGCATCAACTTCGAATAAGCACACAGGTACTGGATGCCATCAGTGAATATAATTATGGGCAACTGCGTTCACGATGCTACATACACAAATGTGTGGTATCGCGATATGTTATCGCGAAAGAAAGAAGAAGCAGACAAAGCAGTGCCCAACCGAAGAATGATCTTATTGCTACGGTACAGGCATTTTTAAACAGGTTTCTCATGGTTAGTAACATTCACGTGGTTATTTGCCAAAACTAGACACAACATCTCCCCTCCCTTCGATGAACATGCTTTACAAAAAGTTTAAAATTTGTATGAGCAATAACTGAATAAATGTAACAGTACATACTACTATGTCATTAGTCATTAGTACATCATATAGTCATTTGTCCAGGCTGGTCTGCGCCGCTCACGCGCACAAATCAACATATCCCTCTTAAGAAGGGTCGATGAGTCACAGGGGTGCAGAAAAGATGGCTATCGGAGGGGTCAACGTATTTTTAAGGCTTGGTGACACGATGGTTGCCCTATATAGTCGCCTAGGTTGCGACGAGAATAAATGTGTGTTGGAAGGGGACAAAGCCTCCCGTTCTGCCATTATATATAACATGGAAGTAAGAAGGTCCGGTCCCAAATTGCCTCGAATAGGCAATTCTAGGCACGAAACTTGGAAAAAGTCATTTATGAACGAAAATGTTCAGTTTAGGCATTTATAGGCATTTTTAGGCAAATGCCTAAAAATCCTGGCCCTACTTATCACATGACTGGCACACATAACAGCTTCGAATAGCTGTTTCTACTTGATTGTCCATTTTTGGCCACCAAAAGTTGCTGCGCAGTCGGTTCTTTGTCCGTACAATCCCTTGGTGTCCCTCGTGCGCGAAGTCCACAAAAGTTAGTAAAAGTTAGTTAGTTGGTTAGTAACATTCACGTGGTTATTTGCCAAAACTAGACACAACAAAATGTGTACAAGCACTATAATTCTCAAGCAACACTAGTCAACTAGAAAATTGCTGACAACAAGTTCTCAACGTCAATGTGCACGATCATAACGAACACGCCTTGACAGCCATTACGGAATGACGTACATGCAAGCTCCCGCCTTCCGACACAATGTAGTATCATGCGGTACCGGTTTGACATCGAGCCACCCCACGGACACCTCTGGAGTTGCTGCACATGAACGCTTCCAAACCGACTCGGTAACTTGTTTTTTGGTGTTCTTACCCCGCTACAATGGGATCCAGACATTTCGGTGCAGGACGTTTCGGTGCGGACATTTCGGTGCACGGACGTCTCGGTGCACGGACGTCTCGGTGCACGGACGTTTTGGTGCACGGATTTTTCGGTGCACGGACATTTTGGTGCACAACGTTGCTGAGGGGTCCCGGAAAAATGCTCCCGGGAACGGCTGTCACAATGTCGACGTATCGTAATAAAACGTAATAAATATCGTAACAAAAAAAAGAGCGCGGTTGGCATCGGAGGTAGTGTTGTCACAAAATTTGGTTTACATAGAGAAGAACGTGCATTGTGTATTTTTTGTGCACTATTATAGATATAAGACCTGATCTGCATGTGTTCGTGGTCTGTCGTGGCCTTTAAACCTTTGGGACATTTTCTTTTTTAATATTGTGCGTCCCATGTTCTGGTCGGTGCTGTACAGATATGAATTATTTATTTATTTTTTCTAGAGTAGATGAAGAATTGCTTTTTAATTTTGTAGTGAGTATTATCTCGAAGGGGGCATCTTCAAGGTACGAATATTATGCAATTTGAATTTCATTTTTTGAGGACATGCCGGTTACATCTTTGGTGGAAGCATTTGATTAGACGTTATTCCCCTTGTATTCCTACATAATTTTTCCTCCGTGATGGCCGCGTATTTTCAAGGCCTAAACAACAATATAAGATTACCGTGGTGCCCCTCCAAAAGCTGTTAGACTCACTAGCCATAAACTGGTCGTCTTTTCAAGAGTAAAAGCATGGCTTTCATGGTTATGCACTTATGCTTCATAGGTATGTCGAAGAGGCGGTTGTGGAAAGTATTGCTAAAGTAAGATGTGATAGTCATAAATTTAATTTTAATAATCAACAATTTTTTGCTTGTTTATTTTTAACATAGTTCATCACAATGAATCATTCACGGGATGGCCATAATGCGATAAAACGGCTTATTTCATGCTTGAAGACGTTTGTTCCATTTATGCAAACGGGAAGGTGCAGAGTTTTTATTCAAGCGGGAACACAGGAACTGCTATCTTTTGTTCTGAACACCGGGACATGGTAACTTGGTAACGCTTTGGAATACAAGGAGAATAACGTCTAATCAAATGCTTCCACCAAAGATGTAACCGGCACGTCCTCAACAAATGAAATTCAAATTGCATAACATTCGTACGTTGAAGATACCCTCTTCGAAATAATACTCACTACAAAATGACAAAGCAATTCTTCACCTATTCTTCAAAAAAGAACTAAAGAAATGAATATCTGTACAGCACCGACTAGAACGTCGGGCGCAAAATATTAAAGAAGAAAATGCCCCAAAAGTTTAGCCACGACAGACCACGAACACATGCAGATCATGTTTTAAAGCTATAATAGTGCACAAAAATATATAAAGCACGTTCTTCTCTATGTAAACCAAATTTCCTGACAACACTACTTTTGATGCCAAGCCGCCCTCTTTCTTTCGTTTATGGCGATATGTCGACATCGTGACAGCCATTCCCAGGGTTATTTTTCCCGGAACCGGCGTTGCAGTGATCCCCTACCGCTGTAACGCTTTGCACCGAAACGTCCGTGCACCCAAAATGTCCGCACCGAAATGTCCTAGACCCCGCTACAATTTCAGGATCCCTTCAGGAACACATAATTGTACGTTTTCAGCATACACCTTTGTGGTGTCGCGCAGAGCCGATAGCGCGCGAGTGTAAGAAGCACCATGATGATCGCTATCAATAAAGGATTCTGGAGTGGTATGTCTGGCTGGGTAACATCTCATTACAGCCGAAGTCTCATTACGGCCGAAGATGTTTCATCACTGCCAAAAAGAAAAAAGAAGCATCCACCATATTAGCAATCGCTGTGTTTTATGCTTCCCAAAGTGTGTCCGAGGCGGTGTGACCCACGGCTTGTGTCACACACAATGGTTCATGCACACAATATTGCGACAGTGTTTCATGCATCCTTTGTGAAAAATGTTTTTATTGTCATACTGTGTCACATGATATTTGTATGTGTTACGCCATTTTGTCTCAGCATTCAAAAATAATAATAATAATTGGGTGTTTACGTCGCGAGACAACTGAGATCATGAGCGACGCCACAGCGGTCGGTCTGTGGATTGCTTTTGCCCACCTGAGGGTTCTTTAACGTGCGATGAAAGCTCATCACACGGCACCCCGTATTTAACGTCCCTCGCGGAAGACGGCGTGCCTAAGCAACTTGTACCCTGCCACCAAGTTGCTGGCGTCCTCGGCCGGGTTCGAACCCGCGATCAGAACGCGAACACGCTACCAACTGAGCCACCGAGGCCGGTCTCAGCATTCAAGAAACATCCTACTCGTTGGTCCTGTGAGCAAACTGTGTGTATGTGTTCTGAAAAGTTACTCCACAAGGGAGCCCACTGGGAGCTCCAGGAGCCAAATCACCTATGATCATGATCTTTTCCCCCACTAGCTGCCTTCTACAATTTACGTCCGCCTGAAATTAAAAAAAAGTATATAAGGTGCTGAACAAAAACGACATATGCTCTTGTTTGATAATGACCACAAGACATATGCTGTCAAGCTGACTTTTGTTTTTTTCATATATTCGAAACATGTTCAAGAATTATGGACAACAATGACAACTACGTCATAATGATGCAGCTGCATAGCCAGGAAAATATTTCAGGAGGTGTTTTATGAGACTTTACATGGGGTGGAGGAGTCCCCATCGTCAGTGCTTTATCCAGACCCCCCTACACCCCCCAAATGTTCAGTGACACCCCCTAACTTTTTTGACTCTGCACCCCCTACAGGGGGTACCCTTGCAATTTCAGCTTCAGACACGTCTGTAATGATATGTTAAGCTGTAATGACGTAACTATAATGATGACCCCCTCCCCAATTTTTTCCAACACCCCTCTCGTGCTTGGGATTCTGGATAAACCACTGCCCCTCGTTCATTTTCGTGGGGCACTACATTAGTGCTTATGCCACTGCGCTGATGTCCCAATGTTATAAGCGTGTGTCACTCTGAGCATTCGGAATTCCTCTAAGCTACAATATGTAAATTCAGAATCAGTATATCCAAAGGGTAAGCATCAGATGTTACCTGCAGGCTCCATGCTGAAACACGTGTGCACAAATATGTTTCGTTTTGTCGTTTGTAAGGAGCGCTAGTAAGGGAACAGCACTTGGTTGGTCACATGCAAGCCACAACGCGAGAGGTGCCGATATTCCGATCACGCGATCAAAAATTAAAAGCCTACCATGCACACTACCCAGGCAACTACTTCCCCAGCATCGTGAGACACGACACGCATGTATTCAGTGTCACAGTGTAATGTGAAATAATACGCAGGAATCAAAAAGATGCCAACATACCTGTAATCCATTGTCTCATAACTTTGCTTCGTTTCTGGCAGCTACCATGAAGTGTGATGCACGATTTACAAGTTTCGTTTCGCCATACTGCACATTGCTGCACATTTCGCAAGAGTCACGCAATCCCACGTGACCTCTTTTTGATCAGTGAAAATAACTCGTGTCATGAACATGTATGTTCATCTCAGCGCTAATCACGTTTTGCATGCTATAGAAGGAGGGGGGATCAATACCCTTCCTTTCGTGTTTTGATATCTTATTATTTTGCTATACTCTCAGGCTCTCAACTTCGGATGGTGTCTAGCAACGTTGAGTATCTCGTTTCTTGTGTTAGCGAGCCGTTGTAGCTTACGACGTGTTTATATCTATCGATTTGCAGTGCTGTAAAGTGCAAATTAGTGGACTTAAGCGGCTCTTTATTTTCCGTCGTTGTCTTTCGAGAAGAGCGTGTTGTTCCGGTGGAAATTGAGTTGAATGAATCGTCACAGTCCCAATGGATATCGCGCAGTGTTGACCAAGGGCGAGAACCAATAATTCTGATGAGTTATGCTTTGTGGGCTGTCTGGCTTAGCAGTGTGTTATCCACACATAGTTGCATTCTCATACGAGTAATTTGACTAAATCAAAACAGCCGAAGTGCCTGTAATAGATGTAGCTCGGTATGTGTTAGTAAATATGCACCGTTTGTACTTCTTTGCGCGTTTAGGAACAACAAATTCATTCGAAGTTAAGACACCGATAATGACGCACCGTACAGCAGATTTATCATTGTGAGCCATATTTCATTTGTTAAAATTTGTCATCATATTTGTTCAAAAATAAAAGCACAAGTCAGCATACTTGAATTGATCTTCTCGAATTGCGTACCGCGAACATATGGAAATGTTGCGCAGGCTTTTGCACCGTGCTAAGCGCAAAAGCATATCTGATTAGAATAAATATTTCAATATTTCAATATTTCATATAAGTCATTTAAGTACATTGTTATTTATAGCTATTTTCCATTCCAGTCATGTTATGTGGCTACGCGAAGGACTCCGAAAAAGAAAACAACAACAACATGGCTAATAGCATGTTGCTGCCCAGGGAGTCTTGGCTGAAGAGGTGAGCTGTTAAGATTACCAATGTATCATACGGTTCTGTTGTGAAGTGAAAAATTGTGTAGTAGTGCACGAGTGTTAATTCGAAGGATAATAAGAAATGAAAAAAGGAAAGTCATGCATGCATCATTTCATGAATTGTAATGTATCACTGTTTCATATTCACAAGGTTCCATTAAGTGAATGAACTAATGCAATTAAATTCATCTCATGGTCATGCATTGTGTTTACCTGGAAGTCACATTCTTAAGGCTTGTCATTTTTTTGTCTAGATGAAGATTTATGTTAGCCTTGTATGAAATAACAGACACATATCAACATGTATGCAGCTTGTGCACATTAAAACCAGCCATGTAGAGTCAAATGCCTGTTTTTTTTTGTTTTTTTTAAATATTCTAGCCTATTCACGGTTGCTCTTTGCTTCTTGCAGGTCTACTCATTCCAGAAGCAAGAATTGTACCATTGTAAAGCGAATGGAAATAAACTGACGTCGACTGGGATAAATGTTCCTTCTTGGCCAGTGACTGTATAGGACGACTCCAAAAAATGTCATAACAAAGCCGATGTTCATCTAGCTCTCCACAAGTAGTTAACTCCACATAGTAGCCTGCTGCTCCACAGCAACATCAACACTACCTTTGGGGTGTACACATTACACAATATGCTGCATTGTGCTGTGGTACACTCTAAATCTGGTCACCCATAGTAAGGGTTAAAAAATGATCATTTTTTAACCCTTACATCAGGGGTTATGGTCTAACCCTTTTGTACGGTTTATGTAGGCGTGGCCTGCACATAAGGGTGACACTCAAGGCCGCAGTTTTTTAGCCTTATGGGTTACGAAACGTAACCCTTCCCGTAGGCGCTGAACCCCGCTTTATGGGTTACCAGTCCTCTGCAGCGCTCTTCCCTTCACAGCAGTGTAGCATGTGGTGAAGCCCGCTCGCTGAGTGCATCGCCGTGTGGCCCCAGCTCATGTACTTCTAGAGAAGTGGCAGTGTACAGGCATGAAAATAAAATTGTATTTGTGATAAAATAAACGCATGTACACTTGTACATGAAATCCGAGTATGGAACACATCGATTTATTATGGCTAAATGACAAATTACAAAATTATTTCACAACTACTCAGAGTCGGGAAACATTAGTTTGCTTCGTTAAGCCAGCTGTCTGTTGATGCGGATGTGAGTACTGACAACATGACAGATCTGAATTACTGACAACAAATCTGCTCCTGGGAACCATGTACGAAATGCTGACAAGTACATGCAAGATATTGTATGAGACTTCACTCTGTGGCTTGCGTTATCCTGGTGGTGTACCGTAGCTTGTACTCCAATCATTCTAGAATAGTCGAACAGTTGTACACAGAGGCTTACCGCGTCGTGAAATTCGATCCCGGTGTACCCAGGTCATCACTGTTTCTGCATCTTGAAAAGACACATGCATGAACAAGCCTTAGCTGACGTCAGACAGCTACACTCGCTCTCAAAAGCCGGTCACACATTAAAAGAAAGAGAGGGACAGATGTAAAAAGAGAAGAGATACACACTGTTGCAAACTCACTGTTTCGTCGCGAATGGTGGCCACAGCCATCTCCTCAACGCGAGGCACGTCTACAAAAAGCACCGCCACTTGTTTGTTTTGCGACAGCACAATTCATGGCTTTAATAATTGCGGAAGACACTCACCAATTGATTCAAGACGCCCCTGTGTTGAAGGTGAATGGCCGCAGAACACACACCACCCAGTGCGGTCGCCGGCATGATCCTCTATCTTCCTCATGAACTCAGCACAATCACACTCATTTTGCTTGCATCGACCGCAAAAGTTGCCGCGAATGTCCTCGGAAGTGAACATCACTACAGCAACAACAAGACGGAAGAGTTCAAAGCCAACGCGTCGCAGAGACAACTTGATCCAAGCCTGGACTCGAAGCTCCGAGCGTCCGCGTCCGTTCAGTTTGAATGTTTCAGCGCAGGCGCAGAAGACGCGAAACTTGTAGCAAATTCGTTCTTGTCCTCGTAATAAGGGTTACGGTTGAGAGTATGGGTGACTGGAATTACGTAAGGGTGATATTTCAAGGGTGACATCGATGACACGTCACTGTCACCCTTGTAGCACGGTGCCGAAGCGTTACAGCGGGCTCATGTAACCCTTGGAATGGGTTCTAGACGAAGTAACCCATGGATTTAAGGGGGAAATGCCAATGTAACCCCTAGAACACAGGTTACAGGCCGTTAAGGGGGACGATAAGGGGGACCGGATTTAGAGTGTATGACAACATACTGATTGTCTCACAATATGTGTATATATATGATAAGGGCCCTAAGGGCACACCGCATAGCTTATACACTCTGGAATGTATATCCATACCTGGCTGCAACATTGTATGTCAATGCATGTTACAATACACATTTTGACATTTGGCCGTTATGAGACATCTTCGGCAGTAATGAGACTACCTTCGGCCGTATTGAGACTTTGGCCGTAATGAGACAGTTGGGGATTAAAGGATTATCGGCCGTATTGAGACTTTCGGCTGTATTGAGACATCGGCCGTATTGAGACATCGGCCGTAATGAGATACAATCGTCTGGCTGGGCGGACACAACAACCTTCACCGGATGTTAGAAGACGCGAGTTGATACAAATTGCTGGAGATCACAAAACACAAACCACGAGAGCTTGGTTCACCAATGAGGTCGCAGCTGCTGTACTGTTTACTCAACGCGAAACAAACGGAACACAGATGTTCGACATCTTCAAGCACAGATAGTGAAGCCGGGAAAAGCCCCAGCTGGAATCCACTGACAAGTACGAAGGCGCGTACAGGTCGGAGTGCCCGTTCGGGTGCATCTACCTCATAAAACAAGGCTGCGTCCATGTGTGCTTCGGAATGAATTATCTGTTATTATCTTTATTATTATTTTTTCACTGCAACTCACTGCAGTGTAAATGTGCTGCGCGAGACGCACTGAGCAAGTTTCAGTAATGCGCAAGATAGTAATGTTGTGATGACAAAAAAGGTACAGTTCGTAAACTTGAGCTGCCAGTCATCAATAAAGCAGCAAGGCATACATTCTGACATCTTAGTAGATTCCGACGAAAAGGACGAGATAGAGCGAGAGAGATACATGATGACGATGATATGGGGATGATGACGAAAAGGACGAGTGTGTTGGGTTGGAACCCATTTCTCATTGGTGACCATCAGATGTCCCATTAAATAAACGAATCCCAGCAGTGTCTGTTCAAAACTAAACATTGGGAATCCGCAACAAAGATCGTGCACGTCACAAAACTTAATTAAGAGAGGGCATGTACTTTGTCTGGTATATACAAATAGGTACACTTGTAGAGAACGACTATGTAGTGGAAAAGGGAAAGAGAAAAACGATAGGAATTTAGAAGCGAAAGAAATGTAGAAATGCCCTACCGTGTACCTATTTGTGTACCTGATAAAGTGCAGACCCTGTACACAGGAGTGCAAACTACCAGTGATGGCCCGTAGTTAACTACATGTAGTTAAACTAGCTGATTGTACTTAAAAAGTAGTTATCAACTACTTGCAGAAATGTAGTGTGCAACTACTAGTTAAACTACTATTTTGAGTAGTTAACTACAGTAGTTAGGTTACTGCAGGCGCCAACTACTTCCGATTTTGCCGCAACCTTTACGGCACGAGTGGGCTTCCGACCTTTACCTTGAGCTACTTGTTTGATCAGAAAGGAGGTGCAGAGCAATTGTGCTGTGCATGTGTACTAAATCTTCACTTTTATCACTGCTTGTGAAATATATTTAGGTGCCCAGGAACACTATAGAATGGGATTGGTGTTGATGGACAACGTTAAGTAGTTAGAGATGTTGTTAAAATACATTGCAGTAGTTAAAAAAGTAGTTTTCACTACCTCTACTGAAAAGTAGTTGATCTACTAGTTAAACTACTCCATCGCTAAGTAGTTAGTAGTTATAGTTAAACTACTGTAGAAGTAGTTAGTGGCCATCACTGCAAACTACATTAACCATACTTAGTGGAAACAAAATTGCTTCACAGTAATCAGATCGTGCCTATTGATAAACGTAAAAATGTGCAGATCATTAACCCCTTCGCGGCATATTTTAAAAACTGAGACACATTGAACATTGATATTGTAATTATTTAAGTCCACCGTTGTCATTCGTATAAAAGACGGCCGTTTTTGCAGTTTGCATCATTTTGCGAAATGTACCTTTACGTAATGACTAATTACTGATCACACCCATATTAAATTGGCGGGACCAATGCCCTCGGATGTATTAATATTCACTAGTAAGATGCTTCCAATTCAATATGTAGGCCTCCGCAAAACTGCTAGGGGGAAGGAAAATGTTGTCTAGACGAAAGGTAGTGTTATGCTGCAAAGATTTGTCCCAAGAATGGAAACTATGTATATTGGGTTTTATTGGGTACTCTGCATTCTAAATGAAATTTGAAAAAGAGTGTAAGGTACTGGTTCCCAAACTTCGTGGCCCATGAAAATATAGACAATTTCGGCGCGATCCCTCCCGGTTTTCCTCGTCTTGATGCAGGACATCTTCCGAACTCAGTGCATAAACATTAGCTGACATACAAAACGATACACAGACATATCATTGGAGCTATAAATTCAGAGCGGGTTCTCTGGGCAAAAAAGTCTTGCACAACGACCTGCTGCACAATTGCATGCTTCGCTCACCGACAACGAAGGCGAAATGGTTTTCTTAGGTTTTTGGCGTCCGCTCTAATTCGAGGAGACGCTATTGAGGTTGAAGGCGGTTTGTCTGTGTATGCCACCATAGACGCAGACGCAGGGGCGTTTAGTGGGGGTCAGTAGACTTCACGACATAGATTTTGGCTCTCATGCACAAGTGAAAGCGAGGCTGTGTGATGCATCGAAAGCGTCGAGATGACATGCTTTGAATGCTTTCGCTGAGAAATTATCTGACAAGTTCTCCAGTTGCCCACCTCCCACCCCCAGCCCATCTAATTATCAAGGTATCGAATCGCCCACGTGAAGCAACGCTGCATTCACTGGAGATGGGGTGGCTTTGGCGAACTTCGCGGAACATCCTTGCGGAGCAATGCTCAGCGGAAAACGTTGTACGCGGTTTGAATGGTAGAAAGGTAGTTTTGGCTTTTAAAGCTGAAAACGTGTGTTCACTTCCCGATACTACAATAAATTAATCCATTAGCCTTTCATATTTCGAGTACCATGATGGGGCATAACCTAAACATGATGTGTGACTATTGTCGGCAGGTAACGCCGGGCGGCACATAAGCAGAAAAAAGCGCAATGACTATTCTGTGAGTTCGAAGTCATCATCTAATTTTCGGCGCCACTTATTTTCGGAATACGTTCACCTTCGGCATCGTGGCACAGTGCAAGAAAGGCGCGCCTTGTATGTGCATGTTAGTACACGATTAACTTACAAAGAAGATTAATCATATAGCAACGTGATGATGATGATGATTGGAGTTTTCATGGCCCATGGGGTCAACAACGGCGAGCGAATATCGACATTACCCCCAGACCCATATCGCCGCACCAACGCGAGACCCCATGTATGAGCGGGTGTAGCACGATTCCCACGTTCCAACTCCCCCGTCTCATTTCCCCCACGCCGTCTCCCCCGTGTGTCAATTCTCCCTGTGCCGATTCCCCCGTGTCAATTCCCCCGTGACACTTTTCGCGCAGTCTGCGTTTCAGAAAGGAAACAAAGACTTTCCTAGGCGTCGACTGTGACGCATTTAAGGTTTGAGCCGTCAGTATCTAATCAAGTGATCTCATCAATCTTTCAATTCGTATATGTAAGTCCATTTAATTAGCCTTTAATTACCCTCAATTACATTCAGTTGCCCTGTAATTACCCTTTAATTACATGAGGTAATCTTGAATTTCATTTCCTTACCTTTAATTACGTTTACTTGCTTGAATTACTCTCAATTCCGTTTTAATTGACGTTAATTGCCTTTAATTACATTTAGTTACCTCCAGTAACCTGCGGTTACCTTCGGTAATCTTTAATTTCATTTAATATTTCTCTTAATTACATGTATCTTACATTCATTACCTTTAAAGTCAACTTTCTTGCTTTAATTACCTCTAATTAACTTTAATTACTCTTACCCCTTACTCTTAATTAACTTCGACTACCTCAATTTCAAATACCTCCTTATATCCCCTTTTCATGTCCACTTATACCGCTGTCTCGGTGGCTTCACCATCTCATACAAGGACACACACACATACATATAGCTTTTTCCATTTTGACACTCCTAGCGCTAACTCATTAAAAATTGTTTAATCTCCCGAGCCATTGTTCTGTTGTAACCATTGCGGGTCACTGCACTACGGCGGGGGAAATCCGACGGGTGAATTGGGGGCGGTGGAGATGAGCCGGTTGCTTCGTGCCGGGGGAATCGGGACGGGGGAGTGTAAATCGGGGGAATCGTGCACCACCCGTATGAGCGTTGTACGGCGTTAGAAGAAGCAGTATTACGATAGGCTGGGCGGAATTAAACGATTCATTTGCCGCATTCCTGAGTTACACCTAGCCTTTCTTCGCTGGTGGTACATGATTCCAACAGAACTGCTTCACGACAGTTATGTGTCAGGGGCGCATTTCTGCCTTTCCATTGACGACTACAGAGAAAAAAAAAATGTCATCGTATGACACGCTCATAACACCAATTACGTGTGTTTCAGTGAATGTCCTGGTGACCGCCGTTTCGACCGTGTTTCCTGGAAAATCACATCCCAGATCTTCATAATGTGATCATCCCAATATTCATAATGTGAGTCGGGCAAGAAAAAGATGTTATCAGTCGTGTTGCTTGGTGCTATACGAACTATTTCATATCTAGAAGAAATTGGTCGTATTGAGGCTCCTAATGCATCGTGTAAATTAAAATCGAAGTCGTCGGGTCACTCATGCTGGGTCGACACATCAAGCTTCAAGAGAAAAAAGGGGCAGATATCAGGATTTAGATGATTGCTTATGCGCCTTGCGGTCTTCTATGACTATCTCCATGCTGATCACATTGCGATCTTCTTTACCCAATTTACGTGGGCATCTCTTTGGCTGTTTCATCAGTTGAGTGGCAAGTGTTATGTATCATGCGGGTTTTGTTCGTTTGCTGTTTTTTCCCCTTCGGGTAATCAGAAGATCTGCAATTAGGAGACACTCCATTGAACAGATAACATTAGCCTTATTCTTAGTGAGAATTAGTGGGGTGCTTCGGCGCCCCAGTGGATACTTTATCGCAGTGCTAGCCATAAGCGGTAGCAGGAAACGGTATTATATCGGAAATCTAATAGCTAACGGTAATAGAAGCAGAAACAGATATCGCACACACAGGATATCTGGAGCAGGAAAGGAAACCAAAATAATTTGTGTTAACCTACCCTCCACCTTCCCCCCACGAGAGAAGTTACCATATCGGTTGATTGGATTGGATTGGAAAGGAAAGAAAAATATGGAGAGGTTAGTCCCGACCCAGTTAGGACTGGCTACTCCAACAACGCGTTTGTGGGTAACCAAAAAGGAAGAAAATCGGTTGAGGGCATTACAAAGATCATTAAAACAATGAAGCTACCATCGTGCGCTAGTTTTGACGGCATAAATGCAAAGACCCTCAAGAATACTAGGCTAATATCTGTGGCATGCCTGTCAGTTATCTTCACCCAGTCGCTCATAGACAAGGAGATACCGGGTGACTGGCGAAGGTCATCTCTGTTTTCAAAAATGGCGATAAATCATGTCCACTTAATTACCGTCCCATTTCGCTAACCAGCGTTCCATCGAAAATTATTGAGCATATCATCTTCTCCTGCATCTCACGTCTCGAAGAAAATAATTTCTTTTACGAGCACTAACATGGCTTCCGCAAAAGTTACTCCTGTTGTTGAAACTCGTATGTGAAGAAAAAGAGGAGCTGGTGGCCAGCTGACCTGCATGCACTTTGAATCATAGGTGGGGAAGTTACTTTTATTTTGTAGTTACTAGTTAGTTTTGTGTTTACCGTTACTCACTACTTCTTTCAAAAAGTAACGCGTTACGTATTCGTTACTGTTGCGGTAGTAGGTAACGCGTTACTAACGCCGTTACTTCTGATAAGTAATGCCGTTACTTTTGCATTACTTCACCACTTGTCCTTATAATATGTACAATTTGTAGTTGAGTCACAGAAGTGCAAATCTATACAAGCAATGTTGGGCACACACAAGGGTCACGCATGAACACAACTTACATGTACGATTTATTGCAACACAGAAGTAGTTGATGTTCAAAATTTTCATCTGTGAGCTTCGCACGTTTGGCTGAGAGGACGCCCAATGACCAGTGAGTGCTCCTTGTCAAGGTTGATAGAGACGGTGACCTCTTATCTCACACAGTACAAATCCAAACAGCCAATCCCTTGGTACTTTGTTACTTGTTCAGAGGGTAGAGGCTATTTTTCTGTCGCTTTTGCCCCATTCGTCCGAAAAATACCAGAGGGAGTGAAAAACAGTGGTGGTAAACAAAGGTGACATCTCAACCAGAATAGGTCAAGAACCCTTCTTTTGCGTTCTTCGTGGGTGCCGATGTGACCTTCTTGTCATTCTTGAAGATGAATAGAAAATATCGGGGATTTTCCGGGATTCTGCAGGCACGGTCCTCGCTCAAGCTTTCAAGTTTAGACGATGAAGCAATGTTCCCGAACACGCAGTAACGCATAACGCCGTTACGCGTTAGTTATTAAAAATGTAATGACGTTACGTTACTCATTACTTTTCTCCCAAATGTAATGCGTTACCATATTTCACTACTCGAATGTAACGCGTTAGCAATAGGGGTGGACGGTATGTGTCTTATCAATGTTCCTTAGTTTCAAGAGTCTGTTCAAGATCTTCCATCTACCCGTCCACCCCTATTGCACTCGATTTTCAGTACATTGTGCTGCTTGGGCAAAGGTCTCGCTCACTTGTTCTGATTAAAGCTATTTCTTAGACCCGCTTTCAGTCCTTCTGTTCTTCACACCTGTGACACTCAACTTTCCTGTTTCGTTCATGACCTACAATCTAACCTTGATCGTAACATCAGAACTGACGCTGTCTTCCTGGACTTCAGGAAAGATTTTGACTCTGTCTGTCACTCTTTTCTTCTGTGTAAGCTATCCAATCTTAAATTTGATAGTAATGTGTTGGGACGGATTCATACCTATCTGTATAATCGCTCACAGGCAACGCGAATAAATGGCACGTGATCTTCCCTTTTTCCTGTAGTTTCTGGCGTCCCCCAAGGCTCAAGGTGTCCTGGGGCCTCTCTTGTTTTTAATATTCATCAATGACTTACCAAATTCTGTTTCATTGTCACTTCGTCTTTTTGCTGATGACTGCGTGCTGTATCGGCACATAAGTACCCCGTCAGATTCCGTTTCTCTTCAGCAACATCTTGACACCATTAGCTCATGCTGCTCGTCATGGAAGCTTCCCCTTAACGTATCAAAATGTGTGCATATGTCCTTTTCCCGCTCCAAACAAGCCTGCAACTGCAAATACGAACTCAACGGGTCTCTCATACCTACTGCAACTACATATAAGCACTTAGGATTGGGATACGGACCTTTTGGTACAGGACATTTCGGTACAGGACCTTTCGGTACACGGACCTCTCGGTACACGGACCTTTCGGTACACGAACGTTTCGGTACACGGACCTTTCGGTACAAGGACATTTCGCTACACGGCCATACCGCTGGAATATGGTCTTCGACTTATTGGTTATGACAACGTGTTTTGTTCTCAATACAGAATTTTTATTAAAAATGTATGAGCTACAGACGTCCTGTTTTCACTTCTAACATCTCTGGGACGGCAGATATTCTTTGCCAGCTATTGTCACCCAAACGGCATATCTGGGACTCTTATAGATTTTTAATAAAAAAATCTGTATAAAAAAGACACCCTGTATAAGGAAGGGCATTACAAGGTTTTGCAAGTAGGAAAACATCAGTTCGTTGTCCGTTGCGTTGTTCACTGTAAATCAAAAATAACATGACCTCTCTTTCTTTCTTTTTTTAACGGCTTTCCACGAAAATACGTTTGCTGAAAAGTCCAGCAACATCTTCATTTCCTTTTTTACGAACATAACATTTTTGACGACCTACATTAACAATGGGCATCTGGGATGTTTTCAGTGAAAGAGAGTAGGACAAAATAAGCCAGATAAAAATGCCCGCCTGCTATACCGGGGGCATTTTTTTTTTGGGAACGTTTTCTCCGGGGTCATTCTTTCCTACGCCCTTCTGGTTGCCACCCGTAAGGCACTGCAGAAAGGCTACTTTGCGATCATTGCAGCATTCAGATACAGGCAATTTTAGGGGAACATCTACACTCCCGTCACCACATTTACTACCATTCTTGAGCCCTTATCTGTCCTGCAGAGGGAAACCCATCAAAAGGTTAAAACACGAAAGGCCAAAAGACTAAAACGGCCAACAGACGAAGGGCCGAAAAATCAAAACACCGACATATCTGAAGGCCGAAGAGACATTGTTCAATTTTTTCGCCCAAGATTTCAACATAATGTCCGTCCAAGCGCATGTAAACTGGGTTAGGCCTCATATCCTCCAAATGCCCGTTTCCACCGACGTCCCAAATCAACCAAAAGCTCATTTCATCCGAAAAAATGTTCGGAGGTTCTGGACTTTCGGTTGATCTGGGCACGCGCGTGGCAGTGACCCATATCCCCCAAAAGCTCTTTTCATCCGAGCGCCCAGAACCACCGAAAGCGGGATACTTGAAAGGACACGATTCCTCTGTTTGTCACGGAGAGGACGAAGGCTGAGCGGTTTTTGGGTGTGCGGGAATCCAATCCTGCAACTGAGTCAGAAGTGAAGTTTGCAAAGGAAAGGTGTTATTAATGTCGATCGTGTTCAAGAAATGATCCGATCCGAACAGAGAGATATTTTCCATGTGAGTGACCGGGCTCCGGGCACTGTGTAGGTCATCATAGTGAAAAGCAAATAGCAACAAAGCGCCCACTTCGCAGGTTTCGAAGAAGGTTACAAAAAGGACCTCCTCCTTTACTTTTCTTTTATGCGTTCTGTTAATACAGTTCAGACGTTCAGAAAACACGCTAGTAACCGGCTGAAACAACCCCTAGAAAAAGCTTGCAAACAGTATGAATGCATGAAACCAACATATCGTCTGAACTGTCGATCTCCTCTGAAGGCGCTTGAGGTTTGTGTGTTTTCCGCCGACCCGCTAAATGTTCCAGCCGCAGAACATACCACTCCCACCATGCTCTTTATCCGTGAATCAGCAGACTTCCATGACCTACCGAAGATAGTGCTTCTCCCGTCAGCAACGTGCATACCAACAAAATTCATTTTCGGGATACCTCTTCGTTCAGATCACTTCTTGAACGCGATCTCATTTGTACACACCGAGTGTCGTGTCATTTCTATCCAACTACGCTCAAGCCTCTTTAATATAGATCTCGTGCATCAGCTCTCATATTTATATTAGTCATATATGTTACATCTGTAAGGAGAATTATTAGTAAGCAGGGGAACAAAGGAAGCTGTGCAAATCAACGGACCGCATACCTCACGCTACAAAACATTTCGAGCACCGGATGAGCAGCAAGCAGGAACCCACGTGACCCTCTCTGGCGGGTTGACGGAAGTACAACTCGAAGCAGAGTTAACTGGAACGCCACTTCGACCGCTGAATAGGGAAGAGAATCCCCCTAGCGGCGCTTAGGAGCAGTAAAGGGAAATAATGTTTCCACTGTCCTGCTTATGGCGAATTGGGGTGGTCATTTAATTACAACACTGCCTGGCGCTCGGAAATTGCTAGGTCGGCTCCGGAGCTGGATCATGTGACAGTTGCCATGAGTGCCAGGGATCTGGCGGTTTTAGGATCAGGATCAGGCTCGCCTCATCCCTTTTGAATCAGGGAAGAGTTCGTACACTTGGATCACGGTACGGCCACCGCGGTCGCCGGTCTTCGGGTTTCGTCGTCTGCTAAATCACGTGAACTTCGACGTGCAGTCCAATGAGAGCACTCGCCACCGTTGCAGTGCGGATTTGACGACACCGGATATAGCTGGGCAACCCGCTGCTCCATCGTTTCGAGCCCGGACGAAAAAAGTAATAGCTGGGAAATTCCGGGCGCACGGAAAGTGCCACGCGAACATGCAAGATTGCTTGACTGCTCGGGATCTGGCAAAAAAAAAAGTTTCCACCTGATGACCACCACTCGCCATGATGCTGCGAGGCTGTCCGCCTCGGCATGAGTTGACTCGGCATTACTCTCAACGGTGGTTATCATTGCGATGTTTGTTTGGGTTTGAGACGATTATGTAAAGGTGTATGCTGGCCGATATCACGCGGATACGGTGCTGTTATCTCATTGATACGCGCAAAGGTGGACAGCAACTCCAATAAATTTTCCACTGTACCCCGTGCATCCTCATTTGTTTTATCACAAATCTGAAAATGCCACACTGAGCGAACGCGACCACTTTCGCGTGTATCAATGAGATAAAGGCATCGTATCCGTGCGATATCAGCCGGCATACACCTTCACATAATCGCCGCAAACACAAACGAACATCACGACTATAACCACAGCTAATGGCAACGCCGAGTCAATAGCTCATGGCAAGGCTTACACCTCCACAGCAACACAGCAACAGTGGGACAATCGGAACACTATTTGCCTTTATTTCTCGTAAGAGCCGCTAGGGTTGTTCTCTCCCCGAGTTTAGCTCCGCCAGTCGAAATGGCGTTCCAGTTAATTCTGCCTCGAGCTGTACATCGGATTCCTGCATACTTGGGAACCGCTCACCCTTCCTCCTCTCCCTGAAAAACGGGGGAAGCGTGTCCTTTGAAGTATCCCGCTTTCGGTGGTTCTGGGCGCTTGGATGAAAAGATCATTTCGGGGATATGGGTCACTGCCACCCGCATGCCCAGATCAACCGAAAGCCCAGAACCTCCGAATATTTTTTTGGAGGAAATGAGCTTTTGGTTGAATTGGGACGTTGGTGGAAATGGGCGTTTGGAGGGTATGATCTGCTACCTGTAAACTGTAAACACTCTTTTTGAACTAACAATATAAAGAAAATTTAACCTAACCTTAGCCTTGAATTTTGACTTTCGGTTTGTTCGGGGATTCGATTTTTCGGCCTTATGGCTGCCACTCCCTGAAGAGGGAATGCCTGGAAATTATACTTTTCGCGGCGACCATCTAAAGACATGTATCGTGCATGGGATGCTTCGAGTATTTCCCTTGGATGACATACTGAAACAACGCATTGCATGATTAATGCATAGTCTGGGTACTCGCAATTTTAGGTACTCGAAAAAAAAAAGAAAGTCACCGTTTTATGACTAAGAAGCCGAAGACCACCTTCCAGCGGTGTGGCCGTGTACCGAAATGTCCATGTACCGAAAGGTCCGCGTACCGAAAGTTCCGTGTACCGAAATGTCCGTGTACCGAAATGTCCGTACCGAAAGGTCCTGTACCGAAAAGTCCTAGACCCCTTAGGATTGCACCTCACTTCCAACCTTTAGTGGTCCACTCACGTCCATACCATAGTAAACGACACTAATAGAAAAGTTTGATTTTTAAAACGGAACCTAACATTAGCACCACACAGCCAACCTAATTGACCTCCTCGAAAGTGTCCAAAGTCGTGCAGCACGTTTTATCACTGCTACTTGTCATTACCCTTCTGGTACCTCTTCTATTAAGCGTTCTATTGACCTTCTCGACCTTGATCTCCGCAGAAGATGCGTCCGCCTTTGCTTGTTTGATAAGTTCATGGTTGGTGTCCATATTCTACGTCATTTTCTTTCGCCTGATTCATATGTGTCCCCACGATTGGATCATTCATTGAAACTAGAAGCCATCAATGGACGAACGTCCCAATACTTATTTTCCTTTTTCTTATACGCGTAGTCGTTGAATGGAATGGCATTCCCCAGTCCTTGGTCACAATCACAGATCATGCCACATTCAAACGTTCACTGTCCATGTACATCGGTGTCTAATATGCCTACCGTAGCTGCGTATTCATGTTTAATTGCTTATTAACACTATTTTTTATATGTCCTGTTTCATGTTCTTGGTTATTTGGTCAATGTTACTATGTTTCTTATGCCATGGTCAATGTTACTCTGTCACTTTCCTTTCTGAGGGCCACCGGCCTCCTTCACGAACTGTAGGGATTTCCTTCCCTCGTCATCCTCTCATATGAACCTCTTTGGAATGGGGTAGGGTCCTGCACTCAACGCAGGGAAACATCCCACATCATCATCATCCATTCATCTATGTTGTTGTTGTTGTCTGTCATGATATGTTGCCAATGTATCGTTTTTGCTCCCTCTCATGTAACGCCCTTGTAGGGTCCTTGAGGCAGTCTTGGGTAGTAACTAAGTTACTTTTAACTTGTAACTGTAACTAGTTACTTTTGAGGGTAACTAGTTACAGTAACTAGTACTTACTAGTTACAGTAACTAGTTACATTTCCAGAAAAGTAGCTTTTAACTGTAACTAGTTACTATTTCTGTGAATGTAACTTAAAAATGTAACTAGTTACTCGAATAAATGTCGTTCCTTTTTTTCTTTCCCCTACCTTCCCCTACTTCCCCCTAACAGTGTCTTCCTTCCTTTTATCCGTAATCGGTATGTGCCCCGTGCCTTGGGCTCTTAACCAAGCAGGTAATTCCAGCTTTGCGAACAGAAATTAGTTGAAGTTAGTGACCCTCAACGGTCGGAGTGAGTCATATGTGAGTAATAGTGTCACTGCCCTTGCACGGGATCCTACCTCCTGTGGATATGGACAAGGGAATGATTATGCACAAAGAGAAACTTTCTGGTCAGCTCAATCTGGGAGACGGAAAAAATGTCCCCGGAAAAAACGACCCCGGAAAGAATGTCCCCGGAAAAAATGTCCCCTGTGGAAAGGCTACTGGGAGTTCCGGAAAGAAACAACATAACGGTGTTGAGGTCAGGATCGCATGGTATTTAGACGGCAGTTTGTTGTAGCATGTTTACTGAGCATCCTGTTATTGCTAATGCTTATTGTGTGCTGTGAAATGACTCAAATGAGGGTCAACTTATTTCCAAGCAATAAGCTGAAGGTCCCCGGAAGAAGTGTCACCTGTGGAGCGGTTTCCAGGAGTTTCCCCAAAAAACAAAATCGGGGTGTTGAACAAGTGCAGAAAGTTGGGCTCGTTGGTGGGATAGCATACTGCAATATTTGGGGACGCGAAAGACGAGGACATGAGCTACAGACAGAACAGGCATCAGAACAGAACGTGCGACTGAACAGAACGGCGTGTTGGGGATACGATCGCATGGTATTTAGGCCGCAGTTTGTTGCCGTACATTTATTGATCGTCCTGTCATTGCTGATGCTTATTCTGTGCTCACAAGTAAGGGCCAACGTGTTCCAAGGAGTAAGTTGAAGCTAAGCCTGTCCACAATTACCGTCTAAGGATACATTTGTTGTCGCATTTACATGGGGATACCCACACAGGTCTGTTTTAATTCATCAAGAAGCAATAGGAATACCGCCAAAAAAGCGTGTAAAACCGACGACACTGAATCTGCAAATGCAGCATCGGAATCTTTGTATGCATTACACACCGGGAGAGAAGAGCCTGGAGCAATTTTTGCGCGGCATTGGACGGACGATACGGTTTTAACCTCAGCCGAACACATGTGGATCAGGAAGTACGTGAATAAATATAGAATTGCAGAAAAAAATAAAGCAATATAATGGGCGGCATTTCCTTCTACTCGCCTCACCGTTGTTTCGTGCGTATTAAGAATAATATCCTTGATGCACCCTTGTAACTTACTCTATTCCACCCGCAGCTGTAGGTATGTACGTAGTTGAATTTTAAATACTTTCTTTGATATGATCAAATCGAAGTCGGTGCATTGTTTTGCGCTGTAATCCTACCTGAGGGGCTGGGAAGCTTGATATTTTTCCGGGGACGTTTTTTCCGGGAACATTTTTTCCTACACCCCACTTGCGCTCCGACCAGTGCAATGGCTAATCCTGCTCCGGTTGTTTCTATCATAAGCTTCCGTGGCCGCTCTATGAAGCAAGCTTCGAGTTTTTATCATGGAAGGACCAGAATGATTTAATTGCAAAGTGCACGCTATGGAATAAGACGTACTCGGCAAACAGGATGTCAACTTCAAACCTGAAAGAGCATCTTGAGGCGAGTTCCTTGTCCTTGTGTATGTCTCTCTCTCTCTACACGGTACGAAACACATGCGTGTCACCGTGCTTTTCTTTTTCACCGTGATGCGCCACGCTGCATGCACATGTATTTTTCCGTGTGGCATATCCGCGTATTAACCTGGTTAAGTGCAAGACAACTTTTATCGCACTTCAGTAAATGTAAATAAATGTATGTTTTTAACAATTGTATCACCCTCTCATGGTCATCATTTTATAAAAAGTAACTGTAATGTAACTAAGTTACTTTATCTCAGTAACTGTAACTGTAACTAGTTACTTGACTAAGAACGTAACTATAACTGTAACTTAGTTACTATTTTTGGCAGATAACCTGTAACTGTAACTCAGTTACTTTTAAGAAGTAACTTACCCAAAACTGCCTTGAGGATTGTACATAAATAAATAATTAACGTTAATAATTCGGGTGCTGCAGAACCCGGATTATAGCAACTCCTTAACCCTTCCCTTTCCGGAATTAATCTGAATGATACGGACAAATTTCTTAAATACAGCTGAGTGAAGCAACCTAAAGATTGAGAACAGTCTTCCCAGGAGCAGGAACCGCGGAACTAAGAGTAAAATAGGTTATCAAACTGGAGCATATAAGGAAATAGTGCAGAGGGCATGTAAGTCGTAAGCATGAGCGAAAACGACGTTCAAAGGAACCACGTTTGGATATGTTTAAAAAAACATTACACGTATTCTTTGAGCACCCCAAATAGATTTCTGAATATATACGAAGTGGTGAAGTTTTAATTTTAGTTTTAAGCTAAGTTTAAGTTTACTGAAGGCTAGCTACATTGAATATTTAAAAAGAAAAATAAGAATGAAACGGCAGTAGGTGAGGTCTTTACCGAAAACCGGCACAGAAACGGAAACATATATGAGCCAGTAACGGAGGCGGTAACACAAACGGGAAAGCTTCCGTTGCTAGCGGTAATTTTGTAAAGATATAATTAATGAGCTTCCTAGTGAGGACGCAAGCCCTTATTACTCAAAAAGCGATGAGGCTTTTGTGATGCCTAAAACTTGTGTGGCACTTTTGTGTGCATTAGAATAGGCATTTGAAAATTAGTACAGTATCAACTTAGGCTCTGCAACTCTCAGACACTTATTTACGCCAGAGCGTCATGTGGTGTTGCAGATGCGTCACCGTTGGCAAAATGCCCTCGGTTGGCCTGCTCGTTGTACCGGGGGCGTGTTCCTGGCCACCTCGCGAGGTCGCGAGCTCGCGATTGCTCCGCTCACAGTCGGCGCTGCGCGTGTGACCGACGGTGTGCCGCCGCCAGCCGACGCATGGCAAGGAGCGCCATCTTATGAGTGCGCATCGCGGTTCCCGACAACCAACCGCGAACCCGCAATAACTCTCTACAACAGGTGCCAGTTGGAACAGCAATAAGGCTGGGAAAATGTAATAAAATGAAAACCAACATGTTCTTTTGTTGACATTCAGAAATAAAGTGCTGCTGTATTGCAGAAATGTGTCCAGCTTTACCTAAAACTTTTTAAGTGAACTTAACCAATAACAGCGCAGAGCACTGTTGTCTGCTATCGAGCTAGTCGCTTCATATCGACAATCACATCCACAGCGAAAACTTCGTGGTAAGTACAAATCAGTTACATAAATCATTTGTGAGTGAGTAACTGACGTTGTACGATGTTATCCAACGTAAGTAAAGTTCACAGCAAGTTGGTATCACATTACTCGTAGTTTAGTTCAATCACCTTGGCTCCTGACTTCCGGTGCTCATGACAACAAATTTATTGGTTTGTAGGCGTTAAGTTTAACGTTAAGTTTCTGACTGAAGTTGGGAATATTTTGCTGGCATTAAACTTGTGCGCAATGTAATTTTGTACTTACTGTAAACAAATTGGATGAACATTTGAGTGAGAATTCCCTAGTAGCTCAATAGTGATTAGCATTAGCTCTCAGATACAAACCACATGCTGGCAGGAGAATACTTTTAGTTAAAACGCGTGACTATTCCCCTTTTTTTACAGATGGCGTTACATCAACAACACATACTTTTGTTAGGCGTCCTCGAGGAATCGCCACAGTTGTGCAACAACAGGACGTTCCTCGAGGGAGAAACTGCGACACAAAGGAGAGCCAGTGGGAGACTATTGCTGCCCATCTGAACGCAGTTGGGCCACTCCACAAGGATGAGAAGGGGTGGCAGCAGCTGTGGAAGGACTGGCGCTACAGAGTCCGAAACAGAGCGAGGAAGATATCCGAAAAAATGCACGCTACAGGAGGAGGCAGTGGCTTCACTGCTCCTGGGCCAGGTGCTGCACCAGTGGACATTGTATCCCTCCTGTCTGGAACCGATCAGCGTGTCATGGCACTAGTTGGCTGGGACACGGTGACCGGCTTCGCAGGAGGGGTTCAAGTGTCCTCCAGAGGAGAAGCAGCAGTGCCAATAGTTATTGCTGCTGCTGTAAGTGGTACAGCATGTCACAATCAGAGCTGACAAATATGCCCCATCATAAAATTGAAGGCAATTATATCAACCTGGATTTTGCATCAGAAGAATCAACGTGCTTTAGTCTCTCATAGTCTTCTTTTATTCTTTTTGGGACAACATTATGTCTTTATTTTCAGAGTGACACAGAGCCACTGCCATCAACGTCTGCTGCCACAGAAGTGACAACACCAGCAGCGGTACATAAGACTGCTCAAGTACATCCTCCGTGAATGGTGTTGTACCACAGTGTTTTATGGCTCACAGGGGGAGGCCTCATCTGAAGCTCCTGAGGTTCAAAGTGAACCACAGCAGCACCAGCAACAACAGCAGCAACAGCAAGGGCGAACACGAAGACCGTGCCGCAGGCGAAGGCGGCGGATTCCGCCATCCATTGCCACTGATGTCCTTGAGCAGCAGCGACAATATTGGTGGCGGGACAAAAAAAAATTATAGAGAGGATGACCGCGCTTGTCCAGGTATAGTAGACATAAGTGCACATGATTATGTGTCAGAAGCAGTGTTGGAGAGCACATGATTTGCATTACTATGTCAGTGGCTATTGTCTCACGTACTCAAGCAGCAAGATGTTTTCAAAATGTTACGAAAACAAAACAGTCAGGGAACCGTCTTAAAAATGCAGACATTGCACATGAAGGAAATGAAGTGCTCAGAGTATTTTATGGGACACAACAGAACATTCCATTGTGATAGCAGTATGGCAACCTCTGAAAACATGCTTCCAAATCATTGTTGTCCTCGATACAAGATCTCATTAAATGCTGACATAATGTACTTTTACAATATTTACAGCTGTTCACTCCCATAAGTGAGTATGCTGCTCTCCTGTTAGAGAGGGAGCGAAGACATAGGTCAAGCCAATAAGGTAAGCTGGCATCCAGTGTGACAACCCTTGTCATGAGCTCAACTGTAACATGCAAATGCAATGCATGACTTCTTTGGGCCTATGTGTCGTCTGCCCCTCTGCCATATCACTTTCTGCTTTTCTCCAGCCTCTGCACCCTCATCAACAGCAGCTTGCCATCACCCTTTACCATTTCACCAGTTTCCTGACATAATACCACTACTGACTGACTGATCTATTTTTAAAGGGACCGAAAAGTGAAAAATAACCCCCATATTTTTGCCCACTGTCGTGCACAACATCATTGTTTGATAAGACACAGAAAGCATTACTTCTCACTTCGGCATATTTTTTACGTATAAATATTTTGAAGATTGCCGGAACATGGACGGTGCTGCCAACAAACGGCGAAAAACAGAAACTTGGGTTTCGGGTCCAGGGCTCCCAGGTCAACCCGGTCAACCAGGGCTTCCAGGGATTGGTCAGTCCTTACCACGTGAGAACTAATTTTATAGAGAACAAAGTTGACGCACAGGATCTTACAGCTAAACGACATTTTAAAAATGACTCTCAGTTCCATAGTTTCTACGTTAATAAAGCATTCAGCTACTTCGCCGCTACAGGCTACGATCCACCGCGCCATCTGCAAGGCCGTCTGCGTTATCGCGTTTATTGTTTACGTCGTGGTGGTCATGTTGGTCGCGTGAAATAGTAAGTGGAAGTAAATGACATGTTCGTGGCTGCTGTGTCACGTATTCGGGATACCTACATATGCCTGGTGTAGTTTTGGTGTTCGGGAATGCAGAAATCATGATTTTTCTGCCACAAGATTCTACAGGAGAGTGCGCGAGAACGAATGTGGTTCGAAACACTCGGTATTAGATGCAGCAGTCGTGTCGTGTGTGCTGAGCTTATTTTGCTGCCGATGATTACGAAGAAGATGCCGTAGAGAGCGAATTGCGAAGGCGTCCGAAGCAAACTGCCGTTCAGTACCAGTGATTTTGCTTCACCGAGGTGTCAAGTTCAACACAACTCTTAGGTATGTACAGGCGTCACACATGTATAAATTAATTATAATATAACGATGACGTATTCCATTTAACTTATGTTATCCTACTTGTCCCGTACTCAACATTGTCAACATCAACAAATTTAATTTTAGGGGCCTTCCAGTGTTGAAGTGGCGCCAGACTGCTTCGTGTTGTGTGATCCAGGCACTCAAGTTGACATAACAGAAATAGCTGGAAGCAGGTATGCAGGTATGCAAAATCCAGATATGAAAGCAGTAGATTTGTTAGGTGTTGCAGACTTTGTGACATTTATGAAGTCTTTGAACAGGTGCAGAACATTAGTACGACGTCAACAGTAGGAGAAGAAACCGATGAGAACTACTAGCTTCTTTGAGGGGTAGAAGAATACTTCCTGTGTGAAGAGGTGTAGTTATGACTAAGGACCGCTAATTAATTTTCTAGAGATGCATCTTCTACACTTGAATGACCATTGAAACAGTGAAAGTTCATTGACTTTTAAGCCCCACTACTGGAACTGTTCAGTGTGTCTCACTGCTGCAGTGAGCCATGCAAGGTTACCACATCATATTGGTCCTAAATTTGTAGAGTTCCCCTATCTCAAACGCAACCGTCATTTTTCTTTATTGCTCTCCCGATCCTACCTTCTCAGAGATTAATGTGGTTCTCCATGCATTGCATGGGCACTGCCTTTTTCTACTCATGCTTCCAGGTTCTTGTTCTGTTGAATAAATCTTCACCTGAGAGTTTGTTGCCATCACGCTGTCTACTGTGTTTGCCTCTATCTATATTGATGTGCTATAACGGTATAGCACATCAATGCCAACAACAACCAAACAACGTTGCCTAGTCCTACTTTTGGATGGAAACTACACGATGTGGTAACATCCACATATATAAAATTTTAGTCGATGGAGATTTGCTGTTTTTGTACAACCTTCATCGTAGTTTTCTTTCGTCACACTTAGCATGCATGAAGAAAAGTTCTCACCTTCATGAAGATGACAGGTCACTGTTGGAGCTGCAGCATTATTCTTCCTGTAATCCTTTCACCAACAGAGAATACAAAAGTGCACAAATGGTAAAATATAACCAGCTTGTTAAATTCAAAAGGGAAAGACGAAACTATTAATACTTCTCTTGTTTATTTTGTTGCAGGTTTTACAACTCTATCAAGTACGTCAAAACATCAGAGGGCAGGAAGTCCTACTCTGTTTCCTAAATCCCTGGACAATAAAAAAGAAAGATATAGTTTGAGTTGTGACAAAATGTTGCTTCTGCTCTTATATTATATTTCAATTAAATGTTACGATGCATTTGTAGTGTACACTGAAGCCAGTTTCAATTTATAGTACTGTCAAAAGTACTTTACAAAAGTACAGCTCAATTACAGTAACAGAGAACTTATGCAATAGATTATTTAGCCATTTTGGAGTACTATGCACACCAATGGTGCATGGTTAACTTTGAACCCAGATCAAGGGTTAATAATACTTGAATTCAGCCCTCAAGTCCTTCTTTGCAAATGTTAGTTGGTGACGTGATAATGAATCAGTTACAAGTACTCCGTTTAGCAAAACAGA
Organism: Ornithodoros turicata; assembly: GCF_037126465.1. NCBI lineage: Eukaryota > Metazoa > Arthropoda > Arachnida > Ixodida > Argasidae > Ornithodoros > Ornithodoros turicata. Next base: position 29,165,249 of record NC_088202.1, on the reverse strand, counting down.
GTTAAGTGTTAAATCCCAATCTTGGTTCAAATATTAATTGACATTTAGAAACGTGGTCACTAAGAAGTATACTGAATGGTTATGAACACAGTTCAGCTGAATGACACTGATGAAAATTATCTTACTTACTCCTCACATATACAATTGAGACATGAGATTAACCTACAAATACAGCCCACAGGTTACTTAACCCTCCAGGAACAAACTAGTAATTATAAAATGCTGTGACAGCAAAGAAAAAGCAATGAGAAAAACTTGCAGCAAACAAGAAATGAAAATATGCTGACATCAACATTTCTAGAAGTCAGCGCACTGATGGGAAAGCATCCCTAATAGCATGCATGACGCAGGTCGAGATCCTGTGGAATACTTTCTATTGTATTTTCTTGGAGCACCCCATATCCTTCTTGTGAATGGAAGACAGGTAGTATAACGGAATTTCCTGCAGAAATAAGGGTTTTCCGTCCAGTTTGCCGTTCAAGTAGCGCGTAAAGACCACATGGCGCTTCCGTGTATGTTGCCATGCTCTTCGGTTTCTCGGATGTATGTAAAAAAAAAAAAGACACTTGCAGTGCTTCGGTGTCAAGGCACATTATTTCGAAATATTCATTAGCTCTGATGCAATTGTCTGTCTGCTTTTCACACGCATTCTCTACCTCTCGGCAGCAAAAACCGTAGTAGCCATCCGTACTATCCGTCGGTTTGCACGACGAAAAAACAGCGCTTGTTTCGGCTTACACAGGTGCTTCTCCCTGATAAATGGAAATTTCACAAAGCAGTCCATGTTCACGGCACGGTGAGCTACTGCTGAGGACGAATGTGAATCGGATTAACCTCTGGACGAGGAATTTTCTGTTGCGAAGAACACACTTTCCAGCACGCTAACGCATGAACCACAGTTCTGTATGCGCGACAGTTCTCGAATGCGGAATTCCATCGCACTCATGTTCAAGAGGCTCGACATTCTCGACGTAGAAATTGGTCACAAATGCCCACTGCCATTTTCATTTTCGCCGGATTAGCGCCCGGAAGTGCGCTTTTTACATGCGTCCTCGACAGATGGCGCGGGGTCATGCAATTGTTGACAGACTGCTCGGTTTCCTACTAGGTTCCTGGACATGCAATTATGGAAAATTCGATTACAGAAAAACTACAGCGATTTCAGCGGGGTTCTTTGATATTTGAACTTTTGAAGGTTCAAGCTGTTTGCTGAACATAAAGTTTCGATAGGTTTATATTCACTTTTCGGTCCCTTTAACTATGTTCACTTTTTATGTCTGTAAATAACTTATAACTACATCCTCACTTACTGATAGTATAGCAATGAACTATGTTTTCACCATGTATTTTTTATGTACTCGTATATACCAGTATTGGGGGTAACTGGCTACTGTAACTAAGCTTCTTTTTTAGCACCTTTTTCCTTAATTTGTTGCTTTTGAGCTCCAGTAACTTCCTCAGGAACATGTTCATTTGTCAGTTAACTTTCTGAGGACCGGCCTCTGTGGCTCAGTTGGTAGCGTGTTCGCCTTCTGATCCCGAGATCGTGGGTTCGAACCCGGCTGAGGACGCCTGCAACTTGGTGGCAGAATACAAGTTGCTAAGACACGCCGTCTTCCTCGAGGGAGGAAGGCGCCGTGTGATGAGCTTTCATCGCACGTTAAGTTGTGGCGTCACTCATGATCTCAGTTTTCTTGCGACGTAAACCCCTAATTATAAAAAAAGATAAAGAAAACTTTCTCAGAATAACTTGGAGAAAGTTCAGTTTCATTACATGTAAATTTGTTAGTAACTTAGATTTCTTGGACTGTAATGTAAGCAGCAATGAGTTCCCTTTGTATACTAAATCCCCATCTCTGGTATATACACATGCACATATTTGACACGGGACACTGTCATCCTTCAATAAATCAGTTCTGTCAGTTTCGTTACTGGGGTCAGTCCATTGTGCCGTTGAGTGTTTTTCATGGATCGACAGGTCAGTGGCCTTCCACAAGTAGTGAATCATTAACACCACTTTCGTTAAAGCTGCCTGGCGAAGGCACCAGAAAGTCAGTCTACCTGAATGTGGACAAGCTCCTATTACGTATTGTTCGTTCATTGGCAGGGCAGTGCTGTTCCGAAGACACAGTTGGCCCTTTTGTTAAAACCACTCTATGGGAAAAACACGATGGAAAAATAGTCTCCAGATAAGCCGCTCTGTGAGATAAGCTACAGGGCGTCTGTGAGGAAAAAATTGTGCACGTACCACACAATTATGGTACAACGAATGCACACGAAATTAACGAACACGAAACGAACGTAATGCACACGATATTATGGTACAACAAATAATGAATGTCACTACAATTCATCAGCTCTAGAACAGGGGCCTCAAACTCAAATCAGGTTGTTGGTTGCGTAGAGGGCCACACAGAGAACACACAACAGCATTTACCATAAAACACCTTATTATAGCATACAGTGATGTGCTAAACAGAAAAAAATGGAGAGGTGCACTTAATGTGGAGCCATCATGGTGTGTGTACAAAATTTGTTAGAGGAAACCCAACATGACACACAAGACACACAACGTGTGCCTCTTCTGTCATCTCATCATGAGGCCCACTTTCTGCGTCACCTGCATCAGGTAGCTGAGGTGTGTTGTACGCTATACACATGTTGTGCAACACCACACAAGTGTTTATGATGTTGCACGACCGGTCTGGAGCAAAGTGTAAGGTCCGGTACCTCGTCTGAAGGCTCCGGAACAGCATCTCCAGCATGCCGAATTAGTGCTCAATGCGCACACGTGTTCGACTGTGTGCGTCATTGCAATCCATTTGTTCCTGTGTCGTTGGCGTTCGGACAGGCGTCATCAGCCATGGCTGCAAGGGGTATGCGCTGTCTCCTGTACATAATTAAAAACTCTCGTCCATTATTCTGCAGATGTATGCACAATCGTGATCATAGCACGTAGTGCAAAGCAGGTCACTCAAACATGTTATGAGACATAAGAGGCTTCTCTTTTAGTTTGATCGTACTGAGAATAGCTGTATCAAATGAATATTCGAACATACGTGCTGAAATAATCTTGCAAGTAATTGCATGCTTGCACTCATCAAGCGTCAGGGAGCAGCTGGTCGCGTCAGTGTAATCTACGTTTCCGTTTTATTCTATTTCTTCAATTCGCCGCTGAAGCAATAAGGCACTAGTAGTGGGTCCCATTCCACATCCTTCAATTTCTGGCCAGAGGAGCTAGCAGTTACACCATGCTAGCCATCTTCCCTTCAACGTGCGAAGCCATGCTGGGAAACACAAACACTCACCCTCAATACGTTCTCTCTTACATCAAAGCATGCAAAGGGGCATTGTGAGGCTTGTATTTTGTTCATCATTCTAAGCTAAGTTTAACTGCCTCATCTACTTTTATGTTGGCTGTATCAGACAAATTAAAATTCGTACAAATTCTCACCAATTAGCCACTCTCCATCTTCAAATATTGTGGGAGCTTCTCGACAGAGCTGGGACGCTGCCCATGCAAAGGCATCATGGCACGATCCCGGGTATATCTGGCATTCAGGAACAGAATGCGCCTGGTTGCATCACAGATCTTAGAAAGATGTACAATGTTACAGCGCGAACCTCCTCTGTATGCATAAAAGGCAACAAACAAGCAAGAGAATGTTCATAGGGGCATTGGAAATACAATGGTTCTGGAAACACAGTTACCTAATTGATTTTTTGACTTCGTGGTACAAAATTGAAATGAAATATTCATAGATTGAGAAGTTACCCGTCAAAAAGAACTCGTTACAGGTTAAGTTACCGCGTGTTAAGTGTAACTAAGCTAATAACGAAGTTCTTCAGCATGAAATTTAACTCGCAGTTACGGAGTTACTTAACAAAAAGAACGAGGTACTTCCAAGTTACTTAGGACACAAAATGGCATTACGCAGGTGCAGCGCACGAGCGGTTGAGCAGGAGGAGTGCAACACGCTTAGATCGTTTTCCTTTATGCCCAACAATAGACCTCTCCCTGTTTGTAAATAAATGACGTCATAGTGTTCGATAGCGCCAAAATTTGGTAGAATTGAACTACTCTCGAAGCTAGGTGAACAAGGTCGCGCCCGAAAGCCACAGTCTTGAGGGGATTACGACATGATCCCTTGAATGGACGAGACTCTCGGTCCTATTTTTCTTTCAAAGGGAGACAGCGAACAAGTGCCCGTTCGTGGAACCCAGCCGTTCTTCCGCTTTCTTTCGGTTTCAGACTGTCTACCAATGTCATGATGACGTTTCTCTGGTAAAGGTCTATTCGAACACTTTGCATCTTACCCCCTGTGGGCGCACAATGGTTCAGCTTTATTTCAATGGCAGCGTTTCTTACTTCCCGAATAAAATACTGTCACTCATACGCTACTTTCACCTATGGTGGCGCCGCACCACGGCTCTTATGTCAGTTACTACGGCGGGGGTGCCGGAGGCAGCGGAGGATTGAGAAGTTATCACGCAGGGTGAAGGTATTTGCGTTTCACCGTCGTTACTGCATTTTACTCGAAGATTGCGGACTTTTGCCGCCACTATGGGCCGACTGAAGCTAAAAGAAAACGTAGGCGACGATAGCACAAGTGCAGGTGCACTCCGTGGACCAAAAAGTAAGAAAATGTGCTGCGTTCCGCAGTGCCATAACCGGTCAGTCAATGGCCGTGTTAGTCTCCATGGATTTCCCAAAGACGCTGCAATGCTTAAGCTGTGGAAAGCCAAGCTCCGAATTGGAAACCCGCTAACATCGTTCATGAATGTATGCAGCGAGCATTTTCAGCGAGATGACTTCTTCTGGCACAATGTTGGTAAGTTGATTTTTGGCGGGGAAACTGATAGTATTACGTTCACTAACACAAACTCGCTTGTAGATCACTCTATCTGGACGCCGCGACTGAGGCGGCTAAAGAAGACTGCTGTGCCGTCCGAGAACCTTCCTAAACGTAGCCACGACAGCGTCCACACGTCTGCCCAAAAAGCTTCTGCAGTGTCTCGAGAAGCACGAGCTTTGGCTCGAGCATCGCGACTCACGGACACAAGAGGTAAATGACGAAAACCTGACTGTCACGAAATAACGTAGCATAATGTAGATTCCACGTTGTTAGCACCCATAACGATAGTGAGCTGGGACTCTGTTATGTGAACGCATGACTTCCCTGCCTTATTCAGCCGTTTTGCCCCTTGCTAGGTAGCAATGAATCGCCACCAAACATCGAGCCTGCTGAATGTGAAAGTGGTTCTGCTGTATGTGACAGTGACAGTGTGCAACTCTCGTCATTGGAACTACCAAGGACTACTAAAGATGATGGTGTTTGTGAACAAGAGGTACACTGCAGTTGCTGCCGCCAAAGAGGAGAAACTGTGCTTTCCAAGGATGCTTCAGTCCAAGCCGATTCAATGGAACAAAAACTGAGAAAACTCACCCTAGCAGACTTAATTTCGAGCAAAGGTGCCTTGCAGAAGTTCACTGGTGTTCCCTCCTTTGAGCTGCTTAACAAGATTGTGCATCATGTAGACAATTTCAGTGGTACCAAAGCCAAGTTATCAACAAACAGCAGGGTACTCCTCCTGCTTGTACGTCTTAAGACTGGTTTGTCCTTTAACTGCATGAGTCCTTTGTTTGGTGTAAGTGAAGCTTCCGTGCACCGCTATTTCTTCTCAACACTGCCCATCCTCGCACAAGTAATGAGGGCCGCACTTCCCTGGCCCTCAAAAGAAGAGGTGATGCAAAACATGCCACTGTGCTTCTCGTCATTCACTCGAGTTAGGGTGGTCCTAGATGGAACGGAAGTGCAGATTGAGAAATCACAATGCCTTGCGTGCCGCATCAAGACCTATTCCCACTACAAAGGATGCCACACTGTGAAATTCCTTGTTGGTGTCTCTCCTGGAGGTCTCATCACGCACATCAGTGAGGGCTTTGGGGGAAGAGCCTCAGACAAGACCACAGTTGAACAATCTGGTATTCTCAAGAAACTGTCCGCTTACAAAGATGATGTGATGGTTGACAAAGGGTTCGCGATCGATGTTGCTTGCAGTGAGAGTAATATTGGTCTCATCCGGCCGCCGTTTCTGAGGAAAAAGCAACAATTCTCTGTCCAGGAGGCAAAAGAAACATCAAAAATTGCTAGTGCCCGTGTCCACGTCGAGCGGGCTATTCAAAGGCTGAAAGTTTTCAAGTTGTTAAGAGGCCCCATTCCATGGGAGTTGCTTTCCCACATTGACAATTTAATGATAGTAGCAGCAGGCCTAGTGAATCTATCTGCACCCATCCTCAGTTGCGACAAATTTTAGAGGTCTACTGCGTAGTATGTAAATGTACAGGGTTCGCCAAGATAAACTTTGGGGTTTGTAACGAAGATAAAACAAAAAAGAACAATGTCGGGAAGCTAAAGTAGATGTTAGAGGACATATTATGTCCCAAGATTTTATGTCGATACTGCCATTCGGTCCGTTCCACTGCGGATAAATCGTGAAAATTGGAAAACCGCCGCTGCCTAGTCAGCTATACCTGTGTTTCAGCTCCTTTCCGTCAGATGGCGAAACGGTCGAACGCGGCGTCACAGACGACATCGAAATCTGAACAAGTGGAACTGAATGCAGAATCGTACTCTGCAACGCCGCGTTCGACCGTTTCGCCATCCGCCGGAAAGATACTGAAACACAGGTGTAGCCATTTAGGCAGCGGTGATTTTTTCAATTTTCACGATTATCCGCAGAGAAACAGACGAAGCGGCATTATCGACATAAAATTTCGGGGCATAATACGTCTTCTAACATCTACTTTGGCTTTCCGACACTGTTCTAATTTGTTTTATCTTCGTTACAAACCCTGAAGTTTATCTTGGCGAACCCTGTACATTATTTTCCCAGCACCAATGTATGCTGTATGACTCTAGAGTGTGTATGTATGTTTTCTGTATATCTATACAATGCACATAAAAGTTATTCACAACACAGGTTACGCATCACCACAAAGCTGCTACGGTGAAATGGATGCATTCCTTAGGCTGCGTTGCTAACTTGCCCATCAGTTATAGGAAATCTATCACAATGTTGTAGAGGCTATTAACACAGAACTGGTGCTTATCTCTATTAAATATAAGTGTTTTTACTTCAAAATAGATATCACAGACTTCACAACATTGCACAGAAATAAGAATCACTCTTGTACCTTGCATAGTGTATCTCACATCAGCTTCTCGAAAGTACAGTGACTAGATTTCAGACTGAAATACTTCCCTCAATAGGAAGCATATCCGGTCAGGTTAGGAGGTACTAAATCACCTTCTAGCTTTTGTAGTCAACCTTGGCAGCACGTGGACAAAATACACATAGTACAGTTTGTTGAGCATCTCCCACAAGTACTCATCGTCTCGGTTCACAATGATAAGGAGCGACGTAACCTTTGAATAAATGTAAAAGTGGCACTCATGCAAGTTAAGCAGGAAGAGACCCAGCTGCACTTGAGAATAATAACTATGCCCCTTTTTCAAACGAATATTTTCACCATCACTGCTGAGGTAACGCACTTTCTTCTGCTTCACCAAATCCACAATAGCATGTTTCTCACCCAATACTGGGCTTTTAACTTCAAGCAGCACCTCTGGCACACCATTTTGATGGATGATTCCATCTGGACTATATCCGAGCCAGGGTACTGAAGGATTGACAACAAAGCCCATAGTTTTGACAACATTCCCTGTTTCATCACTGTATGCTTTCAAGGCAGCTGGCTCACTTTTCTTCCCATATTCAGTTGCCGCATTACCTTTAAATGGCACACTAAAGTAGTGCCTCTCCACTTTTGGTTCCCACAGCATCACATCATTAGGCTGAAATGTGTACATTGCATGGCAGATGGACCCAGTTATCCGGAGCCTCCTGGATGTATGCCAAAGCGAATTATTTTGTGATTCGGTCTGCAAGCAAAGCTTGGCTGCCTCATACGTATTGAGCACAATATGAGCATTGTAAAAGTCCAAACATTCATACTCTAGCTGCTCCAATGAAAATTTTCTAACGATAACTGACGTCATGTCGAGGAAGATGCACGTGTGAAATTTTAAGGAATTCACTGCTGCTACTACACTCGCTGCAGTAGCTATGGCAGAAAACATGGGAATGTAGTGATCTAGAGATGGACTAAGCAGCAGGGGTTGGGATTGCAATGTCACTCGTCCTTGTGCGTGGAGAGCCAAAGCTGACGGAGGTTCAGCCTCGATGAAATCCTTTCTGAACACGTCAAGGGTGTCATCATCAACAGTAAATGGGTTTGTACGTTGTTTAACATGGCAGAGGTGCTTGACACAGCATGGCTGATACGGTTTCCTGTTGCGGGACATTTTCCCCCATTGTTGCTGTAATTCAGTAGATGACATCTGCTCGATGCTCTCTAATCCGTACCTGTGGACAGAGTAGGAAGTTTCAGCATAAGCTGCGTAGAAAAGAGCAAAGATTATCTAAGGGTTGTCTTCTACGGGGTGCTGAGATTTTGCAGTGAGAGTGACACTAAAACGGTGCTGGTTATTGGCATTTGTACAGAAAAATTTATTGGTGTGAGAATTTTTGGTGTGAGGTGGAGTGTTGCAAAATTTAATGTGTGTACAAGGAAGGCGTGGGGGAGTGTTGTAGTAAATTCCCTGCAAAAGGGGAGGCGCGATACTGTCGAATGTAATTTTCACATTAATTGACACGAGAAAATAGACATTTACTGCTATCAATTACGTACCTGTGCATGTACAGCAAAGTTGCGAAGACATGCTTACAGTGGCCCCAGTTTCCAGCCTTGCATTTGCAGTGCGCCTATGAATACAATGACTCGTATCTTAAATTGCAAAACGAGCGATAGGACATTTACCTTTATGGTGCAAGAATCCTCGAGCCTAACTAACACTTCCGTGGGATCGCCGTTTGGATTGCTCGTTGTAAGGACGAGGCTGACGTACTTTTCGTATGTCGCTGATTTCTCAACGAGGCCGCATGCGAGGACATGCTTTGCTTCCAGCAGTCGTTCACCCTCAATTACACACCTTTTCCCCTCGTTTTTCGAACGTTTTTCGGTGTCACCTTGCGTCGTTGGACTGTCATCATCAGCATACAGCAGTATAGCTGCGAGGGAGAGCTTTCTACGTTGACTGTCCGCTCCATCCATCCCTCCGGCGCATACGACACTACAGCAGCAACCCCCGAGATGGCAGCCATATTGAATCCCGCGCAGCGACCCCTATGATCCGTGAAAGTTGCGAATTGAATATCACGTTTTATGACAAAATATGCCATGAAGGAACTGGAGAGAAAGTAAGAAAATGTGTGGATGTGAGTAAAAAGCGAGTTAAAAGTAACTTGGAACTTAAGTTACTTTGGCAAAGTTACCAAAAAAAAAGAACGGGTTCCTCTGAAAGTTACCACGGCGCAAAAGTACCGAGTTACGTTACAAGTTACCAAAAAATGAACTTAGTTACAGTAACGAGTTACCTCGAACTCTGGAAATATTTGTGCAGAAATAAATGCCAAAAAAGTACGAGAATTGCTCACCGCTAAGACGTTGATGGAATGGTACCCCTTATGGCAATAGTAGTTTCCATCCACGAAGCGTGGATCAGCAAGGCTCGGTTGCTGTATTGCCACTTGGGTACCATCAATTGCACCTGCGAAAAATATACACTCAAATAATGAGGATGTTCCCCTCTGGGGTGATTCTCCATGATCACGAATGCTGAAGCTAATCACCATTACTATTTCATGTTATATCCAGTTTGTGTTTTTGTATAGTGACTTTTTGTTACACATTGCATTTAGGCAAAAAAAAAGTGAAACGGAGGAGACGTGTTATTCATCATGATTCTTGCATGCCTTGTGAGAGGCACTCCTATGTTGTTTGTGGAAAACAGGGATTGCTTACCTAGGCACCCAGGAAACCCAGCCAACTCGTAAAACCCGCGCTTTACTTCCAGCTTTTCCTCTGGAGTCGAGGGGAACCGGAGATACTTCCGCGCAAGGTTCATTGTGATGGGTAGGCTCACTGCGTGGAGAGCCTCGGATATTGCATGCTTACTGCAAACGAAGCTCTATTCCCTCGCAATGTTGCCGAGGAATGCCCCAGTGGCGTAGAACCGTAGCGCCATCAAAACTCTCTGCTCGATGCTGAGGGTTGTACGACGCCACTGCTGAGCTGAAATGTGCCGTTGTTTAAAAATGGGACTTCTGCATTGGTGCACAAATGCAGTTAGCAAGTGCACTGTACGAGTTTCTATAGTTATACTTACGCCGCTCTAGACCCGCTTGACAGCTTCGCAGACCTCTCTAGCAGCGTCCTTAGACAAGCGGAAGGTCGCAATGAAGTTGTCCTCTGACATCGTAGCGAAAGCATCGCTGTAAGTGCGATATGTGCGTTCCGGGTCACGATCGTGGATGCCCTCCTCGTCAAAAATGACGAACAGATCCGCCATTTTGATCGCGAACCCCGATGAGGTTTGGGTCCTCCTACCTCCGCTCACAACGTGTAAACTACCGTACTTGTGTACTGGAACACAACAGTATGTGTTTCCAAGCTGTTTTTTGGAAGCCTGCATTCTAGCTTCAACGTATGCATGTATTTCTTTCCTGTTATGCTGTTGAATTGTGTACGTTCCCGTGAACCTGCATCTGATTTTCTATCACGATATACATGTTTCTTCTTCTTCTTCTTTTTTCTAGCATAACTGACTCTCTTCTTTTCGTTCTGCATGGAATATAGTCCTTTAGAAGCATGCATAATATTTATACTTCCATTTCTTCCAGGCGGTTACAGGCGCGTCTCATTTCCTACAGACACTCTGTTTGTGGGTATGAAAGTACCTCGAGAAATTTAACAGGAGGCTGCTGTTTCATGTGTAGTGAGCACACTAAGGCAACACTTGAAGCACTTAACACCTACAGGGGTTTTACAGGGGTTCCATCTAGCGCAGAAACAATGAATGAAGTAAATGTCATTGCAGCTGACTGTCTCAACTCAGAACGTTTCAATTCAACAGAACTCCGGAATAGGAGGGAAAGATGGAAGTGCACATTGGACATTCTCATGTGGTCAACAACAACTTCATTTGGAGATGATGAATGCTCATTATTTCATTCCCTACCTCTGCTCCACTACTGGGGAGCTTCATCGCCAGGGGCGATACCGAACAGTGGTGGAGCACAGGTGGTTAATGAAATAATGAAGCCCTTCAAAATAAGAATCGAAGTCCTGTGGCGTCCAAAAACGGCAAACGAGCTTTCTGGTCTGCCGTTTTGAAGCGGTATACTTGCAGAATTGGCTTCTTGTCAATGACGTATTTATTCCTGCGTGTAAATACACTCCAAGTCGGGAAACAGCACACTATGTGAACATTCTGTGGAGCAATCCTGTGGATATCCATTGATTAGTGCCATCAACAAATGCATGGCGCATACACACCGAGCTGCGCCATCTTTACGGGTACCAGTATCTGGTGACGTGGCTTTTCTCTATTTTCAATTCGTCTCTCAGTTATCGCCACCCTCTTACCTAGTGATGTGGCACGTCTTAGAAATAGGATTGGATAGTGACTACGGCTGCAAGCCTGCAACGCTTTAAAGGAGCATTAAAGTGGTATCTAACATGGCCAAAAACTGCTGTCATCTTGTAAAGCAGTACGTGAAAAGGATTCCCACAAAATATTTTTGTCCAAGGTTGTTTCTCCGCGGCGCAATTAATTTGCCAAAATCGCCCACCTACTCTCTCAAGTCACCCACTCTAGTGTGGCGTTTGTGGTAGAGAGCCCCCTCATTCGTTGGTAGGAAAAACCGTCTGCTACGAACATTGCGAGATGTTTCTTGTTTACTTCTACTCTTTATATTATTGATATCACGATTTCTAAAAAAAACAAAGCATATATGCAGCCTGATACAATAAGGTTGCAATCATAAGACTAATATATCCGTGGCTTCTGTGCAATCTCAGAACTCCCAGCGTTGACCCAAGCGATGACGGCGGTATTGTGGCGCCACCTGTTAGCAACTGAACCAACTGTGCGGTGAAAACTGTCAGAGAGGCTGCACACTGTCGGGAAGCACTGGGGTATCGCTGTACAACACACAGTTAATCTCGAGCTGCATCACTCGTTCTTCCCGTGGCGTCAGCGGTCCCAAAAAAACGTGGTCGTGTTGTTGACAGCCTTCAAATCCTCCGTTTCAGACATCACGCAGCCGGAGAACGCATGGCGTCTCCATAGCGGAATCAGATGCTCCGACCTGCGCGGTGTTGCTCACCTCGATCATGTGATCCCAGGTTCAATGAGGAGCAGCCCTACCACTTGGGTCACATAGTGACGCGCGTGGCGGCGCTCATCACGTGTCTATCGTGAAGTTGAAGGAGGGTGTTTCGAGCACGGGAGGTTCAGGGGGCTATAGCAGACGTCCCAATTTCGCTACGGTTGCACTAATTGTCGGAAAACTGTTTTCGGCCGCCTAACATTACATACAGACTAAACAGAGAAACAAAGTCGTGTGTCTCTAGACTGCTCGTTTAAAACATATGTTATAAGGCTACTTCTAGACGAAAGGAAAAAGAATTGAAGGACGGTAACGCTACAAACTCCTGTAATTTTAAGGGCACCTGTAACGCAAATTCCGGAGTCATTGTGTGTGGTGCAGTGAAGACGGATTGAAGTTTGTGCACAAAATGTTTATTTCACTATCATGACTATATCGCTTTGTGGTCGTTGAAAAGGTGCGACGTTGTCCGAAACTAAAACGTTTTCGCATTCCCTCAACAAATTATATAAGGTCACAAGATTGCGCGGTAGATACATGTTGATCTCGACGGACGTGCCATTCTTGCTATGGTCGAGACTAGTACTGCTCTTTGTTGTATCCCTTGATTTTGGTGCAAGCAGTTACATAAAGTGACTACTTCTTCACCGGACCCCTAATGGGCAATGCCTAATAATGAGTAGTGCTGCCAGAGAACCTATTGTACCTCTCGCAGTATGCATCACCCGACTTACAATTGACGACGTCTGTTATCCGGACGTCCCGTTATCCAGACAAGTTCCTAGTTCTTCGTACTTGTTCTTACGACGTAATTCTCGACTCTAGTATTTGAAATGCCAGGCGGTTTCCCTCACTTCTTTACGTCTCTCGTGCGTCGTTTACGACTTAGCATTGCGTTCACCCCTGCATTCCGGTGTAGGCTGGGCCACAGCAACACGGCGCTGTGTACAACTTGTGGTTTCCCGGCAACAATCCGACACATTATAGAAGACTGTAGCCAGTACGTACGCGAGTGACGGGCCGTTAAATGTCAACTTGAAATGCTGGATCAGAGGCCATTCAACATCTGCAAAGTTCCGTGCCGTGCACTTGGCGCTTTTCTTTCCTTTCTCAGGGCCACCGGCCTCCTTCAAGAACTGTAGGGATTTCCTTCCCTCGTCATCCTTTCATGTGAACCTTTTTGGAATGGGGTAGGGTTCTGCACTCAACGCAGGGAAACATCCCACATCATCATCATCATCCATTCATCTATGTTGTTGTTTTTGTTGTAATTCTCGGTTGAGATTTTCTGTATAATAATTCCGCCATCGTCGACCGTGCCCGCCGCCAGTCGCCTTTCAACTACCATGCATAACATCCTGCGTTGCGAAACCTTGCGAAATCGCCAACGCCCCACATCAAATCCGGTTCTTTCTGGTAAATCTTTATGTGCGGATCGCTCCGCTCACGGAAACGGGGGGGTGGGCACATAACATCTGCCGCAGTCAGCCCTCGATGGACGAACGGTGAACATTTCTAGAAAAATTCTTCAGAAATCGACGTGTGGAAGAACGTGAAAACACAAGAACCACACAAAATGGCTTGTGACATGTGATCATGTGTGAGTACTTCATAACAGTCTTTGTGTCATTGAGCTTCATGTATCAGGTTTTTTCAGGCGGGAAGGTAATAATCTCAACATTGTTTTCATACCTGTACTTGAAAAACTCGTTAATGTCTAGCCCTACATCTCAGAAAACGCAAAACAATAAGCATTCTTTTATTAATCGCATATTGAAAACGATGTGAGATTCTCTTGGCGTGAAATTTATTGCGAAAGACCACAAAGCTCACCATTCCCCGAGGGTGACTATGAACGGCGTCTGGCAACCACTATTATCTTCGCACCTGGTGGGTCTACTGACCATTAGCTGACTTCCCAATTCCTTATCCTTGCGTAGTTTAGAAGAATTATTGCACTCTCTGAGTTCCTCCCATAGAAATGAGGTCACTATCTTTCCAATGAATATGTGGTACAGAGGTTCCTACGCTTCTGCTAAGCCTAACATGTTGTTACACGAGGCCTGTCATGATATGAACAGGGTACGCTATTCGGTTTCGTACGCTAATGCAAGATTACATGACACTACAGGCTTCAAGCGGTATTAGGTTCCAGATATGGCTACGCGAACGCCGCACATGCTAAAAGAACTGACTTCCTCCTACGCAATACGTTGCTGGATACAACGTACGATAGCGTTAATATTTCTCGCAGGGTATTTAGAAGACGGCCACATGTGTCCCACACACACATACACACACACATAAATGGGATGATGATGTGCTCGCATTCTCCGCCGTTATGGCGGTACACTGCCCCATTGCGCTTGTGGAAGGGATGAGAAAGTGATGATGATGGAAAGGTGTCCGGTTAGAGTTCGTCCATTAGTCCAGTGCTGGAGAGGAACTCAGCAACAGCTCGTAGGCCTTGCATCAGATGTGAGGGGTCCGACCATGGCCCGAGAATTTTGGCTAAGTCGCACTGGCGTTGATCGACGCGTTGGAGAGCAGTTTCCATGAGGGCGCGCTCGCGATCGTACATGTGTCCCAGGAGGCAAAGTTGCCCGCTGATTTTAGCTTGCTATAGTCTTTGGATCCTGGCTGCCACAATGTCTTCCTCTGACAGCCTCTATTTACAGTGGCTCATTCGAAGTGAAAAGCTCCTTGATTTCGGGCTGTTCTTGCCATGGCCAAATGAGGGCAACCGCTGCATTCAGTTACTGCTTGTGCAATGCACAAACTAACAGAGAAATACAAGGTGATGCATTAGATGTATACAGCATTCGTTCAAAGGTTAACGTTCGTACTGAATGTTGGGGGAGTCTCAATGGAGCGAGCTACTTGTTGTCCTTGTCTGGCTTTACAGGTTTTCACCGTTCACCTTTGAGCTCCTGCAAATGTAACCATAGCTGCCCTGGCGAACACGCCTTCGGGGGCGAATACGCCATTGACTTCAGTGCAAACATTATAAGCAAGCTGTGAAAGGACTCCAGTGCAAAGGTCTGAACCTGTACGAATGAATCCGAGCCATTCCGAACCTTCCTGAATCCGAAACCATTCAGGTTTCTTGGATCAGACCTGAATCCGGACTGAACCCAAAATTGGGCGGGAATGACGACCATGGATTATTCAGGAATGGGGTATCAGGATCTATTCCGGTAGTTTATACCGGAACTGAATGGGTCCTGAACTACAAGCTGAATGTAACGAGAACAGACTCGCCAATTATCTGGTCGTACCCGGATATGCGCCTGATAGAACACAGGATGATCCCTGAACGAAAACGGAATGGTCTGAATAAAATCAGAAGAAATGCTGAATCCATGGCAGTGCATGCATCCGCTTGCTGTGAACATTTACTCCAGATGTTTTATGTGAAAACAACAAAAATGTGACTAGTTCAGCAAAAGACCATGCAGGATTAGTGCAAGACCTGTAATCGGGCTACCTGGCCAAGCGCCCTTGTCGCGCCTTTCGATACTCTACGCATGAATAGAACACAAAGTGCAAGATTCACTCAACACTTTTATTTCCATGGGTTCGTTTGCATTTCAATTCACATAATTTTGTCCCAAGAGATTTCAGTGGTGCCGAGGGCAACGCCTTCTATTCCTGCCGTCCTACGCTGTGTGCATGGGTGACCTCTGCAAATCAGGCGCACACTTGAAGACAGCGAAAGAAGCCTCTAAACGGAATCGCGGCACAAAGACTTAGAGCAGGACAGCTTACGTTTTGCAAGGTTGAGGGCTTGTGCTGTGGTAATCTAAGAGAGCACTAATTCGATCGAGTTGGTTCCTATCGATTGACGACATGGCACGGAACACAGGGAAAACCTCAGACAGCCCAGCCGTTGGTAGCATTGGGGATGATCCTATGTTCTCTTGCTCTCTACCTCCTCCTTCCCTGCACGACTGGGAACAAGTTGGGTTATAGCATCCCGCTCAGAAGCCGATGACCCTATTGCGGCATGCGCTTCCTGGGTCGCTAACCAGAAATGACGTCTTTCAGGTGGTCACCGCGTTATGCTACACAATATCGAACTATTTGCCTGAAGTTTAACATCACATGCATCAAGACATCCTGTCCAATTACATTCAATTGCTCGCTGGATGCACTAGCTGCTTCAGATCTTCTATGGTCGCTGGTTCTGTGCGGTAAACGCGGTCTCCTTCAGATGTCCCCAAACCAACAAAAAAGTCAGGATGGCTAAGGTCCGGAGATGACGGAGGTCAATTCACGTCACCATATTGAGAGATTATGCGCCCTGTGCTTAAACGTGCGGTATGTGGCCGCGCTCCTTCTTGTTGAAACCATGTGTCCTCCTGGTTAGCGATTTTGGGGGCAAGGAACTCATCGATCATGGCAGTGTAGCGCTCTGCATTCACTGTAACAGCTCTCCTATTCTAATCTTCAAATAATGCCAAGTAATGCAGGAAAATGAGACTGCACACCAAACAGTACCTTTTGGGCTAGGTAATCGCCTCTGGTGAAGTTCACGGTGGTTTTCAGTCCATAAGTACCGATGACTGTGTCCGTTCACCGTCCCGTGAAGATGAAAATGAGCCTCATCTGAGCAGAACAAATTATTCAAAATATTCTCGTCAGCGATCAGATTCAATATTGCCTGACAACTATAGGCCCGCTGTTGCTTCTCTCTATCGTTTAGTGATTGCACAACTTGGATTTTGTAAGAATGAAACCGTAAGTTTTTCAACATGCGGGACAAACTTCGTCGCGACATGTTTAACGCAGCTGGGTTACGGCCGCCAACACGCGTTCCTCGTTTTCCGTGTTGCATACAGAAGGACGTCGTCTTCTTTGATGCGTGTCTCTAACGGAACCTTCATCACGAAAAAAGACACCCACAACAGGGTCGAGTTGCGTGACGGAGCATCACGACGATGAAACTGTCTTCGGAATTCGCGTTGGGTGGCTATAACTGAGTGTGTATTGAAAACAGCTCTACGGTAGCAGCACGATCCCGCACGTGCCAATGCGCCATAGCTAACAAATATCCAGAGTTGCGTCCGACACGGGAGTCGAGGATTGTCACTGTTGCCAAATCCCTCTGAAAAAAAAAAAATTCACACCGCAAACCGTCAGCTAATTATGCCCATCCCTAGATGCGCTTTGCGCCACTATATGGACATACCACCGACGTCACCACTTGTGGACGCATCTGGCACAACTATTACTGACGAGCGGCTCTTCGCGCCTTTTTCGCCGACAACATGTAACAAGTGTTTCGTTCGAAGCAGAAAAGAATCTTGCAGCGAAGCACTGGACAAAATACTGCATGAAAAGGCCACTGACCATACACTAATAGACGAGTTCAGAAAATCCCAGAGTGCTTAGCGTCGCGCTTTGAACTGTGGAAGTTTACTAATACGAAAGAAACGGGTGGCCTCCAAACTGTTCGGATGTCGTCCCTACCGGTCCATTGTCCACGACGTGTCAAGGTCAGCGAAAGCGAAATGTGAAGGATCATTCTTCGTTCCCCCGCTCAGCAAGCGCCCAGGATGCCATGCGTGCGCAAAGGGCACTGGGATTTTCTGAACTCGTCTATTAGCTTAGTACTTGGTTTCCTCATTGAGGTTCTCACAACTTCCGATGTGCACAGTTGAGAAAGTAAATGAGCTGCTTGAAACTGGTGGGGAAATAATAAAGAAGCTAGGGAAGTATCATTGCTTCAAGCACTGGAAGAATCTCACAAAGCTACCCATATCTTGAGTTCCCAAATTTGTCTCCACGAGCTGATGTACGTGAAACGCTATGTTACCTATGTGTGAACATGAAGACCTGTATTTCTTCTTCTTTTCAATACCCTCAGGATCACCAGAGCACAAAAGAGGGGAGGGCCTTGATACAGTAGATAGAACAACAACAAGCGTAGATACAATAAGGCGCGCTGGGCACTCACAAGAGAGTATTGCATAGTGAAAACAACGCAGAATGCAACACACTGGGATGGCAAACTGGGCAGGGTCACATTGAGAGTGATGTCCACTCGTGTGCGACCAACAACGGCAAGCTATTTCGGTATCACTCCTCCTGTTCCCTAGAAGACTCTGTTGCTGCCTTGGAGTTCCAAGGATGGCTGAAACATGGCAAGTCCTGGCTAAAACTGGTGAACTCCCGCTTGAGGTCCTAACTACTCGAACGTGATACGGCTCGGCACTTCCTCCGTTTGTGTGCGCACATTCGCCGTCACCCGCTCTTCAGGGGAATTCGATACCGCTCCGAAAGCGACTTCTATCGAATAGTGCAGAGGACACGCCAGAGCCTCACTGACTTCGTAGCTAAGGACGTCAAACCGCCAAGCCCCATGGTCTCTACCGGTACCGCCCACCTTCGCAAGGCTTACGAACGTACTTCAAACGAAGACATCCGGTTCCCCTCAAATCCTTCGAACCCATTTTCATGTACTGGTAGACGAGAAGTATTCTACGTCTGCAGCAGCAACTCGCTTTACGCATGCCACGAAACACCTTTCGTCAAGATTTTGCATTAATTCATCCACAGCGACTCGATGCGGCTTTTACAGTTCAGTGGCATTACTGTTTCAGACAAGTTGACTCTCCTAGATGCTGTCACTGCGGTGCTCTGGAACACCTACAGCACATTCTTCTTCATTGCACACACTACCAGCCTTCCCGAACCGCCCTTCTCGAGTCTTTTAATCAGCTGGACTCCCGTCCTCCTCTTTATCTCTCTCAAAATTGCTTGGTCCCTGGCAAAATCCAGACCACCAAACTTTCTGCCCTCAAAGCTCTTTTGACATTTTCTGAGTACCACAGTACTTGAATTCCTATTGTGAAGCGCCTCATTATTCCACATAATATTATTCCATTATTCCATTTAATTCCATTTCACCACATTACCAACAGCAATGGGGTATAGAATCGCCCCTGGTGATGAAACGCCTCAGTCATCATCTTGAAAATAAAGTTGTTGAAGACATTGGAGTCGACAAGGGCTATTCTTTCTTTTCTTATCACGCGACGGGAACATGCTCCTCTCTTTATTTCTATTTTAGTTGAAAATTGCGCATGAGACTGACTGTACCCCACACAAACAAAAATAAAATATAATAAAAAAGAAACGTTCTTAGTTGTCGGCTTTGTGCGCGGGGCCTTAGGGCTTGCTCGCCCTACCCGTATACCGGCCCTGTTTTAAACACAGGTTTATTAAAAAAAAATCAATACACTGTCACAGAACAGGACCTCAAAACAATTTCAAAAGGTACGCAGTGGTAATTCTAACACTTGTCAGTAGTATGTCAATACCTCCAGCGATAGGAATTCTGAGGGTTTCCACACAAAGTTTATAGTCTATACTGAGGCAAATCAACAGAATTTCAATAGAATTTCCATCAAAATTTTTGTGAACACTGTTAAAGCTCAACAGAAACGCAATAGTAATTGTGGAATTCAGTGTGTATAGATAATTGTGCAATAAAAATTCTGTCTAGTTCTTTCTGAGCCATTTAGCATAGAGCTGAACCGAAAAAGAATAGTAGCTCTGCAGAGTCTTCATATTGAGCATTGTGCGATAGAATTTCTATTGAGTTCTTTCTTAGCTAAATCAATTCGCATTGACATTCTGCTGAGCTAAAAAGGAAACTCAAGGGATGTTTGCAGAAATTCAAAACTCATTTTCCTAAGGGACAGTACATGTGCTATACCATATATACCGACGTTTCTGCACACATTCAAGTGCACACAATTAATCCACAGACCGACCACTGAGGTGTGCGCTCATAGCTGTCTCCTGGTGCAAAACCTCCAGTTATGAACTTCTTTTCCTTTACCAATTACGATAACTTCACTTGTCCAACGGATAACAAAACTGCGCAAAGAACTCGCCTCACTTATTTCCCTTTCGCCCTGGATGTCCACAACAATCGAAGAGAAAGAAGGCTGCACATCTCTCCTTCTTCTTTCCCTTTCGTTCAATATGCTAGCAAGACAGCAGGTACGCCTTTCTTGATTCAACCAGTACAGTAACTGTCTAAATGGATCCTATGGGCTTTTAATTCAAATACATAGTTCGTATAGCAACAGACAGCGCCGCTGATACATTTTTCTTCTCGTTCGATAGATCACATTAAACTTATTAATCGACGGCGGACAAACAACATGCGCTGCCGCGATGTGATTCCACACGTCAACACACTCCAACCGATACTCATCTGCGTGCCTCACGAAGCCTTTAAAAGGGGCTCCCGGATGTGCTGCTACAGTAAGTCACGTACTCTTGAATGCTCGTCGCCATGCTACCCGTTATGATTGTCTCAGTTCTCTTCCTTATCTGTTCCGTCCTCGGGAAAAGAGCCGAAGAAACTACTGATACTTGGGGCAGAGTTCTGTCATCTCACGATTTCTTAAAATTTGTGCAGTTATTTCTGGAAGGTGAAAGTCTATTGACAGTTAATGCCCCTTCTCGCTGCGTGGAGAATCATACGGCATCAGTGGAAACTTTTCTGAAGTCTATCAATGAACCACTAAGTGTTTGGACAAACTCACGTGCGGCAGGCTATTACTTTCGTCACACCAACCGCAACGAATTCTCACTCCACGTCACCGGCAGTGTTATTCATCTCATCTGTGATACGGACTGGAAGAGTTCTCACGGACCGTTCCACAAGGCGTTTCATGCACGGAAATTGGTTGTGCTGCCGCTGCACAGTTTCTTCGAGACGTCGTCTGGAAGAAAAATAAGATGGAAAATGAAAGACCGAGGGAAGTTTGACGCACGCAATGGCTGGTATTATGTGTTTCTAAACAAAGGAAACATGTACGTGATGAATCTGGGGTCGGTAAAGCATATCACCGATTATCGAAGTCCACTTCTCCGTTCTGCACCTATCTGGGGAACTCATAGGTACGTTTTGTTCCCGGCCGGTGCTTACGTAGATCACCCAGACGTGAAGACATTCTTGAGCATCTTTCAGGCGAAGAACATCAAGTGGTCCATGATCAAGATCAGTACTCAGTTCAATGCAAAATTTTATTACTTCTACGTAGGATCAGGGTATGAGGGCACGGTCCTCCGTGTGCACCGCGACCTATCGATTCGCCATCCAAATGCGATTACTCTCGGGTATTTTGACACCGCTGGATTTTCGTTTTTTGTCAAGAGGCCGGGCCCGATACCAAGAGAACTTGTTCTGGTGCTGCCATTTGATTGGCATGTGTGGGCTGCGATGTCCGGCTCTTTTCTCGCGTGTGTAATTGTAACGTACTGTCTTTGTAAAATCGAACGCGGAAATGACAGGAGCTTTCAGACCACAGCTGGTGTTTTCATTGGATGTCTTCTGCAGCAAAGCGTCCTAGATTCCACAATGCACCTTAGACAGGCTGTTTTCAGACTCATATTGGCCGGTTGGATCCTGGCACTTCTTGTTTTATCCACAGGATTTCAAGGCTCTATGACCTCCTTACTGAGAAACATGCCCTTGGAGAAAGGCATTGATAAATACTCCGAAGACCTTTTCCAGAAGCGAGGCTATAGGCTGTGTATTTTAGAGGAGCAAGGAGATTCATTCTACGACAAATATTCTAAGCCTCACGTCAGTGGGCCAATTATTGCGGGAAACTATTGTTTCAACGCGGACGGCACCATAAAGGAGAAGAACGACGGCAAGGACACCTACTTTACACTGGCAGCTCATATCCACCCGACAGAGAAGTTGAAGTCTCAGTTGCGTGGCATGGGGTACGTGCAGTTAGATGGAATTGTCCACCCGTATAATGTTGGGCCGCAGCAGATAGCCACTTCACCCATTGTAAAAGCCGTTAAAAAGTTGGTCACCCAAAGTATCGAGTCTGGCCTATACGTCCGTGGGAGGAGACTGGCAAAGTTCAGAGCAAACCTCCAATTCGGTGACAGTCGACCTACTGAGGATCAATTGGCAGTGCCACTGAATATGGAGGACCTGAGGCCCGTTTTCATGCTGTGGGCTGCAGGGATGATGATAAGTTGTTCTATATTCTTGGCTGAGAAAGCTCTTCAATTTTGTGGGAAATTGAAAATGAGACATTGAAAATGAATGTAAAGAATGCATCAAGGTCCCGGAAGCCCGTAGACGAACCAGAAAACGTTCTAGAGATATTCAGGCAAAAATGCACGAGTAGAGTGAGCGGAAAGACACGGGAACAATGACCGGATCCTCAGCACCCATTTTCTCCCCAATCATAATGTGTTCACACTAATGTCTTACCAATTCATATACCGGTGTATCGAAAGGGTGAGGTTAAGAGCAGTGTAACACCTCTCCATTAACTTTTCATCTTTGCCTGAAGCGCGTGCTAGTTGAAACAGCAAGCAGTTTGTTTGTTTTTTGCGCGAAAACAATGGCCGTCGCTAACCTGGTCATGTGTGTGTGTGTGGGAGGGGGGAAAGTAAAGGTCCTGTAGCTCTTCACACAGTACAGCTTATACCCTTGTTTCCTTGCTGGCTATAGACGTCTGATGTTTCCAATATTCCATGGCCTTACAAGGCAGAATGTGCTATCTATGTGGCAAGAAGTCATATACACAGTGAGCACTGCTTTGCGTGAATGGCATATGAGTTATCTGGTGTCATGTGTTTTCTAGTTGTGATGTTAATGCGATAACGATGAGCAGCTAACCATGAAATCATCGTTCATTTGTCTTTAGTAGTGAATGTTTATACACAAAGAGAAAGCCTGACAAAAGTAAAATATCGCAATCGAGTTAACGACGATGTGATCTTATGACTTACTAATTCAAAGACTGAAAAGGTAAATGAGGTGTATCGTTTACATATTTATTATGTCACATCCAACACGTGTGTAAATAAAAGAAATTCACTCCACCGTATTTCTTTGTCTACCGCTTATTGAATGAGTGAGCAGTCGACTGTACTCAAGACCTTGAACCTGTGCTTGAAGGGACCTTTAAGTTCCCGTCCCAAACAGATTGTGTGCCATCGACCTTAGACGAGGTCGTGGCTCCTCTGTTGTGGCCAGTCTCTTGATTGGCCACTGGCAACGTGGGAGGCACTTGCGTGTCTCCCACATCCTGCTGGAGGGTGTGGAGTAAAGTCTCAGTTACCTGAAAACAGGTCTGAGTCTCCACAGACCTCTTCGGTGGTGCCACCTTCCTGCGCACCACGTCGGAAAAACTACATTTCTTTGCAAAGTCAAGTTGTGCCTTTGCAGCTTTATATTTGAGATTGTGCTCGGTCTTGATTCTAATTATCTCTTTCTCGTCATTCCAACGGGGACATGACCTTGAGTACACCGGATGGTTTCCCTCACAGTTTGCACAATGGAACTCATTCCTGCAGCTTTCTGGAGTATGGTCCTTCCCGTCACATTTTGGGCAAACGAAATTCCCACGGCAGACTTGTGAACTGTGCCCAAAACGCTGACACTTAAAGCAAGGCATTGGGTTTGGAACGTAAGGTCTCATGTTACAATTACGGTCGCCGGCTTTGACACTTGAGGGTAGTGAATGAAGCTTGAATGAGAGTACAATGTGTTTAGTTTGGATCTCTTTGCCATCTCTCCGTATGACTATTCTTTTTGCTGTCACAACTCCCTGATCTTTCATGCCCTCTTCAATTTCCGATTCCGAACAGGAAAGCAGTTCACCCTCTGATATTACACCCTTTACAATGTTGAGTGCACGATGTCTACTGACTGTTACTGGTGTGTCTCCTATCTCTTTCAGTGACTGAAATGCTACGCTTTGCTGCTTTGTATGTACTTCCACTTGGATGGAACCTGAGCTCAATTTCTTCGCTTGATAGGATTTGCCCATTACCTGCTCAAGAGCCTTTGCCACGAGAAATGGTGATACTTTTGCCAAGGAGGTGTTTTCATCACTTGGCTGAACAATCAAAAACTTGGGGAACCGGGGTTCTTGCGATAAGTCAGTGATATTGAGTGTTTGTCGCTCGGTGCGGCTCCTTTTCAGGCGCCGATCAGATTTGTTTGATTGTGATGTTTCCATAAAAGAGTATCAAGATTCAGTGCAGTAGGCGTGTCGCCCACCATCGAGCCCAACCAAGGGAACGTGTCCAGCACGCTAACACGTACCTCTGCACTATAGCCTAGTGCAGGTTTCAGAGGAGAGAAAGACCGCACAAGGTTGACCCTCGCCGCCAATGAAGGTGAAAAAGGAAAGATGAGAAGCGAGAGAAGAACACAAACGAGAAAGAAATGAGCGTGGGAGATGGCGACTAGGCTGAATGGTCCTGGCCGGGCCTTCCAGGACCACCCGTCTATGGGAAGCAGAGGCCAAAGTGGTGTGTTGCTTTTCCAGAGGGGCCCCGACGGATCAAAAACACCTCTGGGACCGCTCAACCACCAGGATCCTCCTTTCCCCAGACACGGGACAGCCACACACCTCTACGTGAAGGTCAACTCTCCCGCAGCGACCCTACCGTAATTGCGGGAGAGGGCTATTGCGGCAACACTGCCGGGCGATGGGGGCGCCACTTTCCCGACGCCGGGATCCGGGCAGATTGTGCTCCTGAATCGATAATCGGTAGCCTTCTGCAACTGAATTAAAATGGATGAGTTGAGTGCATTGTTTCGCGCAGAGAAGGGTTCAGTGAATTGTGGCAGTGGTTAAGTTTAGATGTCGATATCAAGTCAAAAGTGTGCCAGTCCGTAATACTGTTCTCACACACAAGGTTCTGCAGAGCTTCGGAAAAACCTTAGCAAATACGTGGGATGTGGCATGACAAGAGGAGTCGCGTCTTCCCAGGCGAAAAAATGAACTGGGAAGTCAACTGGTACTAGTTTGTTCGCAGTTGCTTCCAACTGGTCATGAACTGGAACGACCAAACTGGCGGCAACTGGAAACTAAAGTGGTACCAGTTCAAGCTGAGATGCTGGCAACTGGACATGAAGTGGAACCAGTTCAAGCTGGGCTGGTGGTAACTGGACATGAAGTGGTACCAGTTCAAGCTGGGCGAGTGGCAAGTGGACATGAAGTGGTACCAGTTCAAACTGGGGTTTTGGCAACTGGAAAGTGAAGTGGTACCAGTTCAGGCTGGGATGGTGCCAACTGGACATGAAGTGGTACCAGTTCAAGCTGGGGTGGTGGCAACTGGACATGAAGTGGAACCAGTTAAAGTTGGGCTGGTGGTAACTGGAAAGTGGAGTGGGGCCAGTTCAAACTGGGCTGGTGGCAACTGGAGATGAACTGGTGCCAGTTCAAGCTGGGCGAGTGGCAACTGGAAAGTGGAGTGGTGCCAGTTCAAGCTCCACCAGCTGACATGTTTGGGGGAAGTTTCGGTTTCGGTACCGGGATAGGTTTGTAATAATGTATATGAAGATTACAAAACAAAGGTATGGGGGCGGTCGGAAAGAAACTTTATAGTAGAAAATCATATTTCTATTTTTTGTAAGGTTCGTCAGTGTTAACAAAAGCTAATTTGGAATTCTTATATTTGCATTTTTGCGCTTTCCTACTCCCCTGATGAAGGACGCGTTTGAACACTTTGTAACGATCGCTTGCTGCTTCCTGATGCAGCGTTCGCACTTGTCTGCCGTGTTTTGAGTTTTCGCGTTCGTCTCAGCATGTCCGAAGTGACATTTTTGCCCCTTATGTTATTAGCGTGACACGCGACAAAATAAATTACAGTGAGCGTCAGCGGCTTCAGTACGGCCGGACAGGTGTCATGCGATTGCGGCACTGCTGCAGCTGTGGAGACCGCTTCATCGTGAGTACTACATACTCAAATGTTTTTTTTTTCTTCCTTCCTATGAACAGTGTAGAAATATCAATAATTGTACCGTGCTGTTACACGTAAGGTTTAGCTCCCTCGTCTGTTCCACGAGAACATGTGGACGGCGTTCCTTTCATGGCTAACACCCGGTTTATGCGAATGCGGTGTTAAGGCTACGGTCTCACGGTAGCCATCTTGAATGTACTTACGGGCTTCCTACGACGGGGCGCCACCATCGCGGTTTCCGTGGATGACCCCGTTACGCGTGGGCAGTGTTGTACCCGTTACCGAAATATGGTATCGCGATACCGATACTCGTTACTTGAGTAAAAAGTATCGAAATACCGATATCGATACTTCTTTTGTAAAGTAACGAAGTACCGCTACCGTTACTAAAAAAAAGTAACGCGATACTTTGGGCGATACTTTTGTTTGAAATACGGAGATGGTGCAACATGCAAATATCGCTTACGTGAACAGTTTTGCAGTGAAAAGACAGCGTATTTCGTATGTAGCTCGGAAACGTTATGCTTGACTTTTAGCCATAGCTGGTTCTTGAAATCGTCTTCTGTCATCCTTGCAAGCCGTGGTGTCTCCGGCAGCTGACAGAGGCCAGGGTGACAATTACGTTAGTGTCAGGCCCACACATACCATGGAGTCGAATGACCCAGGGATCCTATCTGAAGTTTACAATGCCACAGTATGTGTGAGCGTGACTCAGTGCGACACGGCAGCTTAGCATTGGAATCCAGAGCGCACTGTCAAAATCTTGACCTCTGTTCGTTGATGATGATGATGATGCTTCAGGTTTTCTTGGCGCATAAGCAAAGAAGGCCATAATCTGTTCGTTGACCTCAACTCTTTTGTTGGACACAGCGTGGTTATTTCCTTCAGATTCAAAGAAAAACGGTGAGCACGTGTTTGGTATAATTTCATAATTCCGGTTACGGAGCACGTGGGCGTGTCCACAAGCTTATTGTCGAGGGCTAGGCGGACCATTGAGAATGAATAAGAGTAAGAAATATGGTCGGTAAAGAAAGGGTGGGGCACGAAAAAGTATCGGTATCGATAACGATGCGTTACCATAAATTTGTAACGGAAATACTTTCCCGATACTGATTTTAAAAAGTATCGCCGATACGCACTCCGATACCGAAAAAGTATCGATTACTGTAACGGCGTTACTTGTAACGGCGATACGTACAACACTGCGCGTGGGGCAGCTAGGGACTGCACACTTTGACCTTGGGGCTCTCCTCTATGCTATTGTTCCCGGTGTTTATGCCTGTGTAGAAGGGACGATTGTCTCGTAAAAGTCTTTTGAAACTGTCGTGCAAGACGGCGAGTTGATTTTCGTGCTTTCGTGTTTTGAGTAGCACAGTGGTAGCTGCCGCGCGCGTAGCGTGTGACGAAGACTATGCAAGATGAAATATATTTGAGATATATAAAAATATATATCTCAAATGGCACAATGGTCAAACAGCCGTCATAAAAAATGGACTAAATAATTGCAGTCAGCAGTGCCGATCGGTAGCAGTTTTATCTCAATACAGCTTACAGAAACAGGATTTCTTTAAATGAATTATGAAATTACCAATTCTGTTGAAACTAGAAGTCACCAGCTCGCTTGCTTCCTAGCCATTTTTTCATAGAAGTTCAACTCACAGTGCGCACACAAAATAATAAGAATCAAAGGAATGGCATAACCGAAGTAAAATAGGGAATGACTGATAAAAGAGAGAGGACGCTGACAAGCTGGTGCATACTTGAAGAAGGAGGAACCAGAGACACGGAGGCCAGAGGGAAGTCGGCGATTATACGCTAATGTAACCTGTCCTTATTCCGCATAGTAGCGGCCGTGACTAGTAGGTGTAGATAACTTTTTTTTTTCTATTTGGCTGCGATTCGTGTTATCGCGTTGTGAGACGAGAAGTGTGATCTTTGCCACGAAATGTGGTCATTTCACTAGTTTATTTCAGTCGTCTCCATCGCATTACGCGGCGCTGATTGCCCACAGTTTGTCGTGAGACGATGGGAGTAAACGGAAGATCCTTCTACAGACTTCAGAGCTCAATCCAAGAAATTGCATTTGCATTGCAAGATAGTTATCGTGCGACAACAATTCCTCGTAGCAAAATGGATGCGACAGCACTCCTTCCCCTTGCCTACATAATAAACATTTACCGTGGTGCCCCCTCCTTCCATGTTCCGGTTCTTCGTTCAGTTCCCCCACATGTAGAAAAGAAACTAGTTGGAAAGAAAAAGGAACGAGACAAAGACGCGCGTGCTCTGGGGAAGGGGATTGGCTTATATTATTTTCTCTCTGGGCAATAGTATTCACGCCTAACACTGACAATTGTTTTGTAACAGCCTGCTTTCCGCCCCTAACAGGCTTCGCTGTCATAGAAGTTGTCAGTGGCACTGGGAGACCGAAGTTGATTCGTCATGCGCAGCGAAGGGCGCCGTTGTTATGAATCGAGCCTATTGTTGTGCTTTGTTTCTATGATGTTGTTTTACGCTTGATACACATAACCAACCAGCCAAGCAAATACAGTCGACACAACAGTACGAGAATACAGTAGCATTATGGTAGTTATATTATTTTTATCTTTGGAATACAGCGTACTGAGGAACGTAGACCGGGACAACGTCACACGCGAAATTGATACATTAGGGAAATGTGACTGGGTTTTCATTTCGTCATTTCGACTGGGGCATTTTACCCAACGCCGTTTCATCGGACGCCGATTTTTCATCCCTTGCCTTTCGTCGTCCCTCGTCTCGGGATTTTACTGTCACGCAAAAACAAT
Organism: Ornithodoros turicata; assembly: GCF_037126465.1. Taxonomy (NCBI): domain Eukaryota; kingdom Metazoa; phylum Arthropoda; class Arachnida; order Ixodida; family Argasidae; genus Ornithodoros; species Ornithodoros turicata. Next base: position 29,136,396 of record NC_088202.1, on the reverse strand, counting down.
TCTCCAAAGCATCGGGGTGCACAATCGGTTACGAAAAGCAGAAAAGCGTGAACGCAAATACAAGAAAACGTACATCTGGTAAAAACGTCTGTGATCTTTTCAGCCTGCTGGCCGGCATGAGCCCCACGCCATCATCATGTCTTCGTGTGCGTGTGTTGTTGTAGTCTTGTATTTTGTTTCGTTAGAACGGATGCGGAAATGTTTTCTTCCCTGTCCCGCAATAATTATACTTGAGCCACTACACGAGGAGTTCCTCGTGGCATTCGCACTTTAGGAATTAGCTAACTCTGAAATTAGCCGCAGGAATACCGCTGGTAGCCTGAATAACGCGGTCAGTAGGGGACATTTTTGGGGCGGGAACGGGACATTTCGGTGTGGAAGTTTCGGTGTACGGACCTTTTTTTTTTCGGGGATATTGTTTCCTACAACCATTCTTCGCTGTTTGCGAAGGCAACGCCGATAGCTACTGTCATAATAATAATAATTCGAAGCTTTACGTCGCGAGACAACTGCGATCAGTTACGGTCATGAAACAGGTTCTCCGTTCATGGGCTTATCCCCTTTACTATATACTGAGCCTATACTAATATTATGACAATAACGTGAAGGTAATGACAATCCTATGAACACGATATGGAGAAATGCAACGAAATAAAAGCAAGTTTCTCACAGACACGTAGCTGATTGACGTACTCTCACTAGCTGTGACTTCCCTGAGAGAAACATGCGACGCATATGACACGCTACTGCTATTTCCTTTTTATGTTCACTCCCAAAATCGAAAATTATCTTTCCACACCCAAGGTCATCGAGTATAGCTTGAGAACAGGTTTGCTAGCCAATTTTAGATAGCTTTTAATTATGACACCCAAGTACTCATAACGTTGTACTCGCGCGCTTTAGCCCGAAGAGGAAAAGCCAGTTCGCCGCGTGACTCAGAAGAGGCACCCGAACATATGTATGTATATCCAATGTCTTGTACATCCTCGAAGGAGGAGCAGCAGTCGCCAAGTAAAGATGCTCCAGAGCAGTCGTGTGTTTTGAGCATCTAGACGAGCGAGAGGTTGTCTACACATTGAGCACGCGACCATTAGGATATCCCACGAAACGTTCGTCCTGAGCGTCAGCTGGATAGACTGCTTGGAGGGGACCTTGCCCCAGCATGATAAAGTTCCGAGGGGCAGTGGGGCAGACACTCAAGCCCCCACGTAGTTGTGTTAGTGTATATCTCGCAAACAAATGTCGTTGTCTAACAACGCTGTGTTGGGTTGGTATGACATTTCAGACGCGACGGAGCCACGGCAGACGAGGACAATGCGGAAAAGGGCGGTGTGGTGCTTTTCTGTCCTTTACGTACTGTCCTCGTCTGCCGTAGCTCGGTCGTGTCTAAATGCCGTTGATCACACATTTTCCGCGGCACCCTTTTTTTTCTTCTTGTCTTGATGGGAAAGTTATGCATCAACTTGTACAACTTCAGGAAGATGAATTGCATTTTTGGTGATACGATATGCCATGTAAAACAGTTGACATGGTTACAGAAATACAAGGTTTTTATTTTTATTTTATTAAGTTATTTAACTGACTAACGACTAACTACCACGTTTTTGTGGCTTCATAAGAAGAACTATTAGCTGGGAAGCCACATATGTAAGGAGGCGTACATGTTCACTTGCAAGAGTCAAGGACGTTGGAGATGGAAGGAACGTTTCACGGAAGCTTTTCGAGATCATGCAATGCCGGAATACAGAAGGCTTTGGACAATAATTGCGGGAAAAAAATTTTTTTTTTCAATTGAACTTTGAAAATTGCCAAGCGAACCAAACTTTTTTTTTTTACAAGAATATGATGTCCTCCACTGATAACCGCAGACTCAACAAAGACTATGCACAGTATCGCAACAGAAATAGTCGAAAAAAAAAGTAAAAATCACGCTGTAGCCCCGCCTGCTTGATTTTCGCAGAGAACCGTACACGAAATCTAAGTCTAGACGAGAAAGTGTCCCCGCCTTTGTTTTGGCCCTTATGATAAGGACGGTTGTATTCTTTGTGATAAGAGGGTTGTCACCAGCATCAAGGTCAACGCGGCCCAAAGGAAGGTAAAACTCTAGGTAAAACCACGGGTAAAACGAAAGGCGGGAGCACTTCCCCCTCTCCCCTCAAATACCGCGGGCTCTCCTTTGTGACAATCAAGCAGGCGGGGCTAAAGCCGAGTTTGTACTAATTTTTTGGGGGGGCCTGTCGTTATCCCCTGGAGGACTTCATATTTCTGTGAAAAAGTGAGGTTCACTTGGCAATTTTCAAAGTTTATTTGAAAAAGTAAAAATAGATTAATTAATAGATAATTAATAGAAAAAATTTTGGTAATGTGTCTGATGCTGCTACCGCTACTTTCCGGCTACTTTAGTGGGCGAGACAAAAGAAGTAACTCGTATTCCACGCCATTTCACTTCGACAAGGCAGTATCCGTGTCACAATCCGGCATGACTAAAGTGATATTTTCTAATTTCTGTACGCTCTTATTCTGCCTATAATAAAGTTCAGAGCTGGTATCGACATTTTTCATGGTTCTTGTTCCTGCATAAAACAATATTTTATTGCCTAAGCGTTGTGTGGGCTCTACTCATCATGGTTACATGTTCGTCATTAAAAAAATATCTTACGAGGCAGCTTGGCAGTAGCGCCGGTACATATTTCCTTCCGGTAGCGGTACCGCGCTACGTTTCGGAATGAGTAGCGGCGTTTCAGAGGAGTAGCGAATAGCGGTACTCCGCTACCTAACTGCCGACCGAAGGGACAGGGCGCAGGGCACACCCAACGGAGAATAATGCAACTCCTCAGCACGAAATTCAGCCAAACGGACACAATATAACCGTACGATCAACAAAAATACACGCGCCAGGAACCTGCGTATACGGAATCACGCACGGGACCAACGTTTCGTAAGTCAGGGAGGTCAGAGAACCGCTACGTGATCACGTGATCAGCACATAGGAACCCGTGCCATCTCTCGGCAACCTCTTGCAACGCGAAGCTGTAGGTGGTTTCAAACGCGTACGGCAGATGTCGCTAGTCACCACATTTTCTGCGTTTCTGTGTATTTAGGTGTGCGATTTTGAACCACACTAGTTTATTTATTATTCTTTCATTTGCGATAAAACTTTGGACATCACTCCTGCTGATAATTACCCGCCCGCTGATCATATTTTCAGCCGAGAATAAGTACAGAATAGCCTTTTATGGCAAGTGTAAAAGTAGCGTTTTTTTCTTAAATTTGATAGGCAATAATCAATTAATGACGCTTTACGCGAGTAAAAACGTTCTTGACTTTCTTTTGCTTACTGTGCAACGTCACTTTGAAAAAAGGATGACAGCGCTATCTCTTTTCGTATTCGCATCATCCTTGACTGAAAAACACCTAAAATGGAAGGTATGGTTGTAGAGGAGGTGGTGTCCCTCTACATGAGTCCTGTCCGGCGATGATGGTATGTCCAAGCGGGAAGATGGTCGTGGCCTCACACTAGGACGGTGCCGGTAGAACTGCCGTGCCAGCGCCGTAGCGCGTGGCAGCAGAGGCACGTCTTCGTCATCACACACGGGCCGCCACATCACTCCCCCCTCAGACGCGGAGCGGTGTAGAGCTGGCGGTTGAGATTCCGCGTCGATACAGGAAGAGGAGGAAGACGGGCGACACGCAGTACAGGGACGGCTGGTCTTGCGTCTTGTGATGAGTGGGCAGAAGTGGCGGGATGAACGGTGCGGACAAGAGCTGGCCGGGAGGGTTCCAGGGGCGGGCCGAAGCGGAGAGCAGAGTAGGCAGGTAGGCAGAACGTAATGCAGGATGGGGCGACAGAACCGCGACCGGTTCGTGAGCGGTGAGCTCGTAGTGTCGCCAAGAAGAGTGCCGGGGAGGGCCATCGCGAAGCACGGGGAGACCGGGAGTAGAAATCGGTGGCCTCCGTGCGTGTCCCCGGTGGAACGTTGGTCCCGGTGCCTCTTGAGCGCCATTGGATGGGCTGCCAGCACCCTGTATCGAAGCCTGGTGGGAAGGCAAGGCGGGCAGGGTTCTTGGGACTGGCATGACGATGAGGATGGGGCCATGCAGCCGCAAGCGGCGTACCGCGACGCGATGAGTGGAGCCGCGGTGAATTGACGTCGTCGCCTAGCGGTTCCTCGGTAGAACGTTGCACCGTACCTTCGGAGGTGGGCTTGCAGTAATTTGGGATGGTGCTTGGCCGAATTATGCCAAACATGGTGTTCGTTGTTCGGGTCACCAAATGTAGAGGAGGTGGTGTCCCTCTACATGAGTCCTGTCCGGCGATGATGGTATGTCCAAGCGGGAAGATGGTCGTGGCCTCACACTAGGACGGTGCCGGTAGAACTGCCGTGCCAGCGCCGTAGCGCGTGGCAGCAGAGGCACGTCTTCGTCATCACACACGGGCCGCCACATGGTCGTCCTTCTCGCTTTATAACGCCACAGCTAATCATCACATAAAAAAACGAGCTCTTGGCTTAGCTTGCCCAGAGAACAAGCTTTCCAACGGTACCAACATATTTCACGTAAGTTGCCGAGAAGCCGTGTAACCTTTGACTGAAAATGACACTTTTCGGGTGATGAGTGGGACCGTAGCCTTAACATTAACAAAGCAACTTTTTGCGCACCGTACGTTGTGAAACGTGTCTCTTGGTTTTTGTTCTTTTAATTATCATGTACCAGTTAGCCTGCGCATTCCCCCTTTTGACGCACGTCCATTCTCGTGTTTCAGATCCTTCACACGGAATACACGGGTTGCTCTCGAACCCGCATAGCTCGCCAGAGTATTCGTGGCGTGGGCACAGGAGGGCCACTGGGAGAGTTTCGCGGCCGCGCCAAGTGTGTCGCCACGGTAGTATCGATTGGGGCGCCATCACTTCGCAAGACTTCTTCATTATGAAAACAAAACCCCACTTAATAGGTGTACTTCTTCTAGAACAACTGAACAAAGTGCGAGCCTACGTTTGTTTGAGTAAACTCGTTTTCTTCGATTTAGAATGTGTGTCACATGGTCACATTCCTTTCAACCTTTCAACCGCCAGCAAGCAATCCGAAACATTGAGCGCGAGCTTTGCACCGTTGACCGTTGGAGTGGCAGCACTGGAAGGTGGAAGCTAGTGCGTTAGTGTGCGCTTTGTATCAACCTGTGTTTTTCAAAGTAAGCAACCGTAAAAATATTATGAGTTATGATGAATGTGCCTGGGTGGGTGCGTGAATTGTTGTCCGATTTTGTATTGCACAGATGTGATAGACACCAGTTCCGGATACACGGATATACGCCAAGCAAAATCGCACTGGTAAGAATAAGAATACTCGTATCTCTGCAAAGGTAGTTAGTACGTGCGGAAACCGGAATTGCAGGATTCACATTTGATCGATTATTTTCAGGTCTTTCGGGATGCAGAGCACCGAAACTGCTTTCCAGAAAGCGTTGTGTACGTACGGAAATCCACATTGGGCATGCCAAAGAACCTTGCAAGACCGCCTGAATGCCAAGCTTCATGATACTGGAGAGCAAGTCACAAAGCGTGCCTCCTCCAGAAGAGACTTGTTGCGAAGAAACCCTGTGATGTGTTTGTAAACTATGTAATTATGCTATCTTGCAACGCCTGTGCAGCGATTTCGAGAAAAGCAGTGGCATCATATTTGCATATCTATGAGTAAGCTTGATGAATACAGTGTTTCCGTTCCGATATCTGTCTTTTGTCACTTTCTGACGTCCTCGTAAACCAGTAGAATAATTAATGAAAGGCACAGAACCCCAGCACCGGAGAGGCCGCAGAGCGATCCGCCATGTTGGATAAGCATGAAAAACAGCGTCCTCGGATGAATGCGCTACTCGCCGCCTTATCCAAAATCTTGGCGAATACGCATGCGCAGAATTGGTTTTGCAACCACTGGGGTCGTATTTGGCGTTGCTGCTGCACGAAAAACGTCCCCATTGCGATCAATGGGAGTGTCCCATCCCTGGCGTGGGACCGAAAAAGAATGTGAGTCCGTTGTGGAATAGTTGTGCCTTTCAATTCATGTTTTGGTTAAGTAATATTGTGCTTCATTGGTACACAGACCCAGGCGAAAATCTGGACTGGTCCCAGAATGGTTCCAGTTGAATCTGGACTGGTTCCAGTCGGACGTTTGATGGTCCCGGAATGGTTCCAGTTGAATGTGGATGGTCCCTGCTGGATTCCCAAGTGGGGTGGCTGGTTCCACTTTGCTGACATCAGTGGTACCACCCTGGTCTCAGATAGTTCCGAACAGGAGCCTCACAGGTACCATTTTGTTCCCAAAATGGTCACTTGAGAAGTTGAGACTCCAAATTGGGCTGCTTCCCAGCTTCCCCCTTTGAGATTTCATCTTGTCCACACTTGCCATATATCCTTCTGGTTTTGTTTGATCTATTACTCTGATCTATTTTAGCACATGCATGACCTCTTTTTATTGCTGTTTATCCAGGTGCGCGCCTCTGCGATCAAATATATACTATATCCCTGTAACTCCAATTCGTGCACATATTCTCATCTGAATGTGCATGAATATCATGACATATTAAGTACCAGAGAAATGTAAAAAAATACATCTCAACAACAACAAAAATTAAACTAAATAACTAGAAGAAAGACAACGAAAAAAGAAGAAAGGGTAATTGCAGAGGCTGATGCGATGTGAAGACGCCACGGCGGCTCGGCGAGAGGGAGAGGAGAGGGCGAGAGGGCAGGCAAGACTGGCAGGTGGCAGTTGAAACTTGGACGCGTCGCAGCAAGTTGATTTTGTCTTCCGTTGCCGTCGCAAGGATGATGTATCTCCATCATGTGCAGTATTTGCGTGTGTTTCAGTGCGCTTTGTAAGACAATGCGATGACAGTGGTTTCTGTGCAACACATTGTCGATTTCCCGGAAGAGTTTTGACGCCAAGAAAACGTAAAAGGCGTAGGGGCAAGAGCGCACTGTGAAACGCCAATCGGACTGCACGTCGTGAATGTTTGCAGGTATGAGTGATGACCGTGATGTTTTGATTACTATTAATTAGATGTTTCATTTTATAAACTTAGGAGGAACTTGAAGAGAAACAGGATAAGAAGATTCCGAACGTACGGTGGGAAGGGGGTGTATGTCGCGACCTGCATAGAACACAGGAGTGTCATGTGTCATCTTCTCTGAGAAAATACAAGATGTGAGGTGGCCAATAGACGAAAGCTCCCTGTGGTCAGTGAGTGCATCGCACAGTCAGGCATATGCTTTGTCCAGACACAGTGAGTGATCAGACTTATACTACGTAGTATGTACATGTAGAGACGTATTGATTATTTCTTTCTGCTCAGTGTATGCTTTTAGCAGAATAAACGGCACTTACTTGAGCAATATGTGCATTTCTACGCATTATTTTCGGTCATGCATTCAGTGGTCCTAGCTGCTAAGTGGCCGGATCCCGGACCACTTAGCAGAGGGGACCACTGGATCAATTTCACTGGTTCCACTCCAAGTGGGACCATCGTGAAGATGGTCCCACTCACTAAGTGGGACCTGTCCAAAAACCACTTTGAAGTGGTCCCACTCCAGAGTGGTCCCATTCTGAAGTGGTTTAACGAACTGGTCCCCCATGGGACCACTTGGCAAGTGGGACCCGAGTGGGACCATCACCAGGGTGGGACCAGAGTGGGACGATTACCAGGGTGGGACCAGAGTGGGAGCAGTTCGTTAAACCATTTTGAAATGGTCCCATTCCAGATTTCTGCCTGGGGAACGACTGTGAAGCAATAAGTCGGGCTCTGCAAGCGCCCCATGTAAGGGGGGGGGGGGGAGGAATACACAGGAAAGGTGAGTGTCTGCATATGCGTGTATTGAACTAAATTAATTATGTATGATACAGTCTCCTGCAGTTCCATACCAAGCAAATCAACTGATGACGGCTTCCCCGGCTGCCCTGAATGCTTCCCGTTTTCCTCAACCGTTCCTGTAAAGTCAGTGAGAAACTGTATCGGCGAAATACAAAATGTGTGTTTCAGAAGTGCACAATAAAATAATTCATGTTTATTTCAGAATCATGCTGCATCTGTGGGTTTCATCATGGCAACCCAGATAAGCTCCCGAGTAGCTCCCAGTTCCGCTTAGAGGAGAAATCATTTCCAAACTTGCTATTTCGGCTACGACCAGTTGCTAGCTGGTATTTTGAACTGGGACCAGTCCAAGGTGGGACCAGCTGCAAACTGGTTTTTGAAGTGGTCCAGTTCAAGCTGGTTTATTGAACTGGGACCGGTTCAAGCTGGGACCAGCTACAAACTGGTTTATTGAACAGGGACCAGTTCAAGCTGGGACAAGCTGCCAACTGGTTTTGAACTGGTCCCAGTTCAAACTGGGAGCAGCTCAAACTGTGTCATTGAACTGGGACCAGTTCAAGCTGGGATCAGTTGCAAACTGGATTTGACCTGGTCCCAGTTTGAACTGGTCCCAGTTGGAAAATTTTTCATCTGGGGTTTCGATACCCAGTAGGTCAGTTTAGCTAATACGTTTTTTGAACAACACATAGCGCCACCGCGGCAGTTGGGGCGCGTTTTTGGAGTTGTCTGGAAAACATGTGTATGTTTTGCTTTTCCTATTGCCTTTGATCGTCGTCGTCGACGTATTTCTGGTGTATAGGTACGTATACTGACTTCAGTGCGATGATTATAGTTACCGAACTAATCAGGGACACAGAATAACGGAAATGGGATGACTTTTTAATTCATAGTAAAAGCGGTAAACTTTTAGTGCGCGTTGGGACAGTGTGGTGGATGCGCTCTCTCTGCACTCATCATGGAAATCTTAAGGAGTATGCTAGAAGGAAACCTCTGAAACTGGGACGTAGGGACGAGGGGAACGCCATATTGCACCAGCCGTCGGTGTCGCACCAGGACTCTGCTCCGCCACTTATCTTAGCGGATATCATAGCGCAATTAATAGCCACAGTAATTATTAGAAAACAAGACCTGTGCTCAAACACGAAACACATGAACGGTACACTGAACAAACGGCCATGTACATTGCGCATAACGGCTGTATAGGGAGTTAGCAACGTATACCTAGGCATGCAAAAAGAAAAAAAAAGAAACCCATAAGCATACGTTGGAAATAACGCAAAAAAGTGTTGTTTGGAATAGTAAAAAACAGACGTTGCCCATTACTGAAACCCCGAAATTGGGGAGAATAAACAGAGGCACTGCACGGACGCCGTCACCACGTTTTTGGAGGAGTAACATACAGCCGTAATCCATTACTGGAACAGTGAGATATTCTACAAACAGGGCACGAAACGCAGAAAGGACACGGACGCAACGTGTAGGACGCAGTCACCACGTTCGTCCACATTGTAATTCGGGTGCATAGATGCCCATACCATACCACGGTATAATCGCCGTTGCCTCGACCAGCCTTGGCTACGAGCCTGGACAAGAGCGGGGAGTGTCAAAATTCATAGCCAGCGAAAGCAGCGGACCCGATCAAAAAGTTCAACAAGACTCATGAGGAATTTTTATGATCCACTTGAATATTTTGATTAACTATCAAAACAGGTTGTTGGCCCATGGACAACTTCTAGTGGCCCAACAGGACAGTCAGGAGTGAGGAGGAGAAGGGCTCGCGCGACGAGGTGGTCATGCGAACAAGAGAAGAACTGAAGAAAGAAAGAAACGAAGAGAGAAACTTGGTTAGCCCCCATCGCACTTTTTTCTTCCCTGGCTTCCAGGTCTACAGCCTGGACAGGCCTGCGGGCAAGGGTGGTGGCCTCGCAACACTTATCTCTTTAAAACTGGTGCATTCTTCTTGTGTGTTATCTCAGACCTCATCTCCCTCATGCGAAGCTCTTGCCGTTCAGATTACGCCCCTCGTGGCGGATCTTTGACGATAGTGAACGTGTACTGTCCGGCAGGCTTTCAATCACCTTCTATCCTCCACAATGTCCTCGTTAACGCATCTCATCAGTTCCTCGTCGTCGGCGACTTCAACTCCCATCACACCACATGGGGCCTCAAGACTGACGCATGCGGTAGGGAGCTCTGGAACTGGATCTGCCTGCGTAATCTCTCTCTAGCGAATGACGGCTCCCCAACGTTCCTACGCGGGACGACGCGATCCGTTCTCGACCTCACTCTCTGCTCCCCATCGGTACGGGTGTCGTCGTGAAAAACGTCTGATTGGGGTTCGAACAGCGACCATCTCCCTATTTTCTTTGAAGTTCCGACGCATGACAAACAGACTATCTCGGTCCGCTCTCACTGTAGCCGCTCTCTGCAGCAAACAAGCCTCGCCCTACTCCTTGACGAATGTGTTGGACTACCTGCCGTGGACCGCGCTTCCCGAGCTACCGATGCACTCTCGCGCTCAATAGTGACGGCTACGTTTCACCTTGAGAGGCACTCATCGTCAAATTGTGCGCCTTGGTGGTCCGAGGAATGCACTAGAGCCTATCGCCGCCGCAAGGCCGCCTGGAAGCAGGTTCTCTCAAACACGTCCCATGCAAATTGGAAGAACTACCAATTCCTCAAGGCCGTCTTCAAGCGTACCATCTCCGCCGCTAAGCAAGTCTTTTATAATAGCCGCAACTCCTTCCTGTCCCACCCGAAGCGCAGGAAGGCCTTGTACAAGCACATCGCTTACATTCGGAGGTCTTTCTCTAGCGCCTCATGCAATGAGCTTTCTGTCGCCCCTGACGACGTCGCAAAAGCCAGGCTTGAAGCTGTTGCCGAACGTCTCTCCCTACGCTTCCGGAATGCAGTTCCCCGTGGCCCTCCCTTTCCCCAAGCGTCGCCATCTGGCTTCTTCCCTGTAACTGAAGAGGAGCTCGATGCTGTCGTGCGCTCCCTACCTAGATCTGCACCCGGTCCGGATGGCATCACCAGCGCAATGGTGAAGTCTTTGTGGGCGTCTCACCCTCATGAACTTTTAAATATCGCGAACGTATCCGTGGAGCACGCATGGATCCCCGGTGTCTGGAAAATTGCGAGAGTGGCGGTCATCAAGAAAGTTCCCTCCAGGGGCCTGGAGATAGACAACGTCCGCCCAATTGCACTGACTTCTGTCCTTTGCAAGACCACAGAGCGCGTTTTGCACCGCCGGCTCGAGTCTTACTTAGAGGCCTCATCTGTACTCAATGATAGCCAGATTAGGTTCCGCCCTCGATGCTCTATCTGGATGGCACATGTGAATCTTGAAAGCCAGATCCGCCACGCACGAGAGACTGGAAATATCTCTGCCCTGGTTGCACTAGATGTTGCTAAGGCTTATGACAGCGTGGAGCACAGCGTCCTACTCCACATAATGGCTTCGGTGCGCGTTCCCCCCTACATCATCTCCTGGGTCGACAGCTTCCTTACAGGGAGGTCATTCTTCTGTTCCGACGGCCGCTTTACCTCCTCGCAGCAAGCTCAGCACAGAGGCGTACCCCAAGGCTCCGTCCTGTCACCCCTGCTTTTTAATATCCTGATGAGCTCTCTGCCCTTCGACCAGAACATCCTCACCATAACCTACGCTAATGACATAGCCTTCTTTGCCTCTTCCCCGTCGCTGCACCTGCTATATGAGAAGCTGCAAGTGTACCTCAACGCACTTTCCGCCTGGATGCGCTCTGTTCACCTCTCGCTGAACGTTCAGAAGTGCGCGGTGCTCCTTTTCACACCCTCTAGGTACCCTTCGAGCCCTGTGACGACCGATCTCAAGGGTGCCTCCGGGTCCATCCGCCAGACGAACCTGCTGAAATACCTCGGTGACTGGTATGAGGGACACTTGGACTGGGCCCACCATCTGGAGGTTGTCAGCCAAAAAGCCACGAAGGCATGTAGCCTTCTCCATCGCTGCTCCAGCACCCGTATTGGGATGCGCAGAAACGCCCTCCTGCTCGTTTACAAGTGCTACATCCGTCCTGTCCTGGAATTCGGCTGCGTCCTTTTCTCCCACCTCCCTGATTACCGCCTTAGAAGGCTCTTCATCATCGAGAGGAAGGCGCTACGTCATTGTTTGGGCCTCCCTAAATACACCTCGAACCAAGCACTATACTGCGAAGCACGCATCCTTCCTCTGAAATCACGTTTCCGTGTCCTGCCAATTAACACTTTCCTCTCCTTGTGCCAGAGCCCTTTGTCTTTGAGGCACAATGGAGCCCTCAGGGACATGCGTTATTGGCTGGACAGGCGATGGCGCAAATCAAACACCCCGCAGCTGGTCTTCGCCGAGCTTTTGCTGAAACCTTTGGGTGTGTCGCTGACAGACGTCCCTCCGCCTTGCTACCCCCTCTTCTGCCCATCTGTGAAGATTGAGGATGTCTTTCAACCCGGCACCAGTTTTACAGACCACAATAAGCTTGAGGTAATCCTCAATCGCCACATTGACCGCTTTCCTGAACACCTGGTGGTAGCAACTGTCGCGTCTGTCTCTGGTCAGCGCGCCGGCGTGGGCCTCGTTTTCCCCCGTCTTGATGGTCACTTCCCCATCCGCCTCCCTGACTACATCCCAGTCTTCGAGAGCGAATTCCTCGCTATTGTTCTGGCTCTTAGGATGGTCCCTGCCCGCAATTGCAAGACGCTGCTCCTATCAGACTCCCTATCAGTCATCACATCTCTGGCGAACCCGTCTAGCCCACTGCTGCAATTGCTTGCCTCCCTCACTCCGCCCCACATCTCCGAAATCGTGCTAACGTGGATCCCCGGACACAAGGGCCTCACGCTCAATGAAGCAGCTGACAGCCTGGCGAAGATCTCCCTTACTGAGCCCACCCAGACAACACGCAAAGTCCCTCGGATGTCCTGGCGTTCCCATCAGGTCCCAAAAATAAGAATGTCCCGCTGAAACTTTGTGGGGATATCCCACGCATGTTTCAGCAGGACAAGACTCTGAATATCCCATAGGCGTCTAGCCGGGATAATTTTTGTCCTTCTTCATTCGGCTTCCTGAGCAGGTGAAATTTCGGAACTGTGGTTACCAATAATATAGCATAAGTGTGTATCTGATCGTCTGAAATAACGCTGTGCCTGAAGCAGAAAAAAAAAACGACATATATCTGCAGTTAGACACGCTTACTGAAAAAGTCCACTGTATGTACAGAGCAGTCGCAAAACGTTGTACTGTACTTTATTATCCTTTGATTATACCATTCAATAAATATATATCCCCCCCCCCTTTGATTATACTGCACAACAACTTGCCCCATCAATGTGAATGACCCCATGACGAGCGCTGCCTGGCAATGCGGCCAGGACCTACGCGCTAAGCGCGATCTAGATCCTGGTTTATTAAATTTTTGACATGGAATATTCTCTGTATCCCTCGCAATGGGACCTGCGACATAAATTTGAAACGGCGCCTAAATCGCTACTTTTTACAATGAAAACGCAACTCCGCGACCTCATTTCTTCGAGGAGATTTGCAAATCAACACGATGTGTGAGGATGTGTGTGCATCTGCGTGGTCACAAAGTGGTGTTCACTTGTGTCGCTGACGCCGCTTCCACCACTAAAAAACAAACGCGTGATGCGCGCACACGCATCCGTCCAGCAATACACTGCCGCGCTCGCTGGGTCCGTCATAAAAGAAGTAGAAAGTCAGCAACCATGGTCGGTACCCCGAGCGGTCAACGCAGGGCACTAAAGGCCGATCCAATGCAATCCGTTATTTGTTTTGTGGCGTTCGTTGCGGTGACCGTTTATGGTGTTCATGCGTGTACGTAAATGCAGAAGAATCTGAGTTTCACAATGGGTGAGTGAAAAGTGTGAAGGTAATGAGTCAGGAAGGATTGTTTACGAATGTTTGTATTTATGTTGTGAAATAGAAAGTTGCGCTGTTTCGTTTGTGCTTATGTGCATGCGTTCGTGTAGTGCAGATCCCCTTGTGTTTTGTGTTGACAAAATGACAAGATCGATGGCATTTTCCACTGACGTGTGAAAAGCAGCTGTTCAACGCGCTCCTTCGTCAGCTTGCTCGACATCTCAGACTCGGCTAGCACAACTGTGCGAACAGTGAGCAGGGTGAAGATACTGATACATAATATCAAGTTGCGAGTGCGCTCTCAAATATTTCAGAACATACCCAGGACGCACAGGACAGAGTAATTATAGCTTTTTCGCTGCTTCTAACAGTGCGATCAAGAAACATAGCATATTCAGGTATGACTTGCTTAGTTCTGTGTCCCAAAAGGAAATGCTAGCCTGACTAAGGCTGACAAATTTCCACATTGTGTGTTCCTCAAATGAAGCACAAAATTTTCGACATCAATGTATTTAACTGTACTTACAATGCCATTAATTTCGTTATCTCCCAACGCTGATGTTACCGAGGTTTGCTTCTAGGGTAATTTCGTTTAATAGGCAGGCTGATTCGGTCGTAGCCTGTTCTATTGCCTAAAGAAGTGACTAGTCTGTTCAGCTTCTCTATACTTATTTGTTGTCGATAAAAGTGTGAGATGGCTGATGGGTTTCTTCACTTTCACTGTAGAATTTTCTGGTGAAGAACCAAAGCTTTTAACATTTGAGGATACCAGAAAGGCAAGTTGGTGTTCCAGCTTCTTGATAATAGACTTGAGCGAGGAGCAAATTTGACTTTGAACATTTCTCTAACAGAAGTTCATTTCTCCGGGCAGCAGCGACTGGTGCGAAAAAAATTGCTCTTCGAGGTCCCATATTTACGTGAAAAGATGAGTGACGTGGCCTGCTAATCAGTTTCACCTGAGAAACTGAGAATTTTACGAGCGCTCATGAAGGACAAAGTAGCAACCTCCTCCAGCTCGCAGTGAGGCAAGGGGACGATGAAGTTCAGCGACCTGTTATGCTGTGATGTAAGTTCTTGTAAGATTCCATAAGTTCTTATGCAGTCCTATTCATTTTTGTGAACTCCCTCATCATGGTTTACTGCGATGTGTCTAAGTTGGACTCGAATAGTGATATGGTAAGTTTTAACTACAGTGCTGGCTACAAGAACAGTACTTAGTCCGTCCCACTTTGCTATAAGGAATGCATGTGTAGCTATAGTGCTGAACAATTTGTTGTCAGTAATAAGCATTTTCCCACACCCTTGCATTCATGCTGCAGTAAGTATTAAAAATGTGTTTGCATATTCTGTATATCTGACTTGTCACCTGTGTTTCTGAAGCCGAGTCACGTTTTTAATTATAGGCACTGTAATGTCAAACCGGCTGCTCAAGGACGTGACCCGCAGTAAAGCAGAGCAGCACATAAAGTCCTGGCTGAGGCACGCCAAAGAACCTCATGACAGGACGTCGACAAAAGATAAGGGCTCGGAGTACTACACAGAACAGCAGCGACAGCTGGGCCAATCCGTGCGAAATTCTTCAGGCCTAGCTTTGAGCCTAGATTTCACGAGAGAAAAAAATGTGCATTCTCTGGGAGTGTGGTAGATACACATTTCTTTCCTCTGTATATTT
Source organism: Ornithodoros turicata (assembly GCF_037126465.1). Lineage (NCBI taxonomy): Eukaryota > Metazoa > Arthropoda > Arachnida > Ixodida > Argasidae > Ornithodoros > Ornithodoros turicata. Next base: position 29,120,967 of record NC_088202.1, on the reverse strand, counting down.
GGCTCCAGACTGAGGGCTATGCAGGTGTTGCCTTCAAAATGAAAAGTGTTATGCCATTGTCATCTCCATGCAATACACATCGACAATATTAATGGGTTTTCGACAAAAAAAAATTTAGCTCATGAAACAGAATGTGGGATTATTAAGTTTATTCTGTGTAGAGAGCTCGGGAGCAGACCATAATTGTGACAAATAGTTAATAACTTTTTGGTGAGGATAATAAGCTTGATTGTGAATAATAATAATACGTAAAGACAACTCGAATATTGTTCGAGTTGTCTTCGTGTTCATGTGTATTGGAAGGTGACGACAATAGAGCTAGATATAACTTTGCAACGTAGAAGGCCGCACATATAGGGTGTTTCACCTATCGTGATACATTCTAACCGTAGACGTACACGCCGTATAGGATTGTGGGATTTTTGGCAATTACCCTCTGGCAACTTTTGCCGACACTTAGGAAGGCTTTGGACAATTTTTAATTGATGGAAATTTATGTTTTCAATCAAATTAGGAAAATTGCCAAGCACACCCCTATTTTTTAACAGAAATATGAAGTGCCCTCCGGATGACCGCAGACCCAACAAAACCTATGCGCAGTATTAACAGAAACGGTCGAAAAAAGTAAAAGTGCTGCTTTAGTCCTGCCGACTTGATTGTTGCAAAAAGCCAGCAGATAAGTTGCAGGGAAGAAGTATCCCCGCCTCTTGCTTTACCTTTCTTTTCCCTGGTTTGACCTTGATGCACAAAGAAACGAAAAAAAAATCAAGGTGGGAACACTTCTTCCTCTTCCTGCACATTTTGCGCACTCATTTTTGCAACAATAAAGCAGGTGGGGCTATAGCAGCACTTTTGCTAAGACTTTTCAACTATTTGAGTCACTATACTGTGCATATTTTTCGTTCGGTCTGCGGTTATTCGTAGGATCGCTTGGCAATTTTCAAAGTTTTTCATTGAAAAGATCCCTGAATTAAAAATTGTCCAAAGCTTTCCAAAATGGCAGCAAAAGATTCCAGAAGGTAATTGCAGAAAGTGCCACAATCCTCCGGCAGGTACGTTGCCAGTTAGAATCGTTTATCACTTCAGGTGAAGCGCCCTGTATGTATACGTTCGTAAAAGAGACAAAAAAGAAACACCAGGAATTTTCCTTGCATATGTGACCCCTCGGAGACTGCACTTGTTTCAAGCAAGCTCCAAAGAGGCCAAATTGCACCTCTGCTTATTTTCCGCAACCTGATTACTAGTCATGATGGTGCGTTTATTTCATTCATGAGCATGTTGTGTAATCCGGAAGTGCTCAGAATGTTTGAAATTCCATGCTATATTTTACAGCTGCTATTGCAGCTCTTGTAGTGTTATCTTGAACGCCCAAACTGGGCTCCTTACATTTCATCTTGGCCGAGGCCAACTGTAGACGACAGAAGAATGAAGTGTGAAGTGCCCTATAGATGACGTTATTCATTTTATTCATCTATGTATTTTGTAAAGACTGCACTTGGCTCGCATTGTCATATCGGACTCCTGATACATGTTTCTTGTTCGGGTTGTTTGTTACGCGACCACGCTGTCCAGAAGGGAGTAAATAAGGTTCTCTTTGAAGTGATTGGTATTTTTGTGCATATTATTGTAGCCAAATAATGTTCATCGGCTCAGTTAAAGAAGACTCAAATATGTGTATCAGGAATTGTGAAAAATGGTTTTGCTCAGATGACAAAGGTGGAAGGCACTTTTGAAGGCTCGTAGTACAACTTACCTCGACTGAAATGACGAATTTCTACATGAATCTGATGTGTACTGCACGGAAGTGGCTTTGTGGTGTTTGCTCATTTTTGCTAGGAGGTGCTTCGAACCAATTATGTGATGACGGCGTTTGCTAGGTGCTACAGCGCATTAATGCGATGACATTATTTACTCATTTATGCTGAATGGTGCTTCAGCCCATTGATGTAGTGACGTTAAATAACAGCACCAAGGTGATGATCCTTTAGTTCCATATGTCATGTGTACATTTACAGAGCCTTTTCTAGATAGAGGGATGCCATTTTCGGTCCAAATAAGCGTATCGACTATTTGTTTAGCGTTATGAATATTTCTAACTGCTGGCGCAAGAATCGTTCAGCTTTTCCCTGCATACAAGGCAAAGTGTGGTCTGACCCTGTAAGCCATCCAGCCACCATTAATTCCGAAGCACCCCTTGTGGGCTCAATGACTGAGAACACAGTTTCTGCTCGTCACTGCTATATGCAGACTACAAATTGATTTCGCCTCTCAGCAGCTTCAGATGTTGGTGTGATGTAGAGCTTTTCTAGAGGTTTTATGCGTTCATGCATTGAGCACTTATCTGCTTTGTTATCATCCAAGTCAAATGTCATTTTCTTTTTATGCATATTGTGTAGTATTTAACAGTGTGTAGCTATACATCACTTGAAGTTCCTTGAAATAAAGAAGCCATGAAAGCTTTGAAACTGCTCTGATCACGTGAAAATTATTTGCTGCAGCTAGTGTTAAAGCATATTGGATACCGTGAAGGCACGGTATGGCATATCCGATCAAAGCCTGACCATATCCCAGACTTGTCCCACGGGATGTCCCCAGGAAAGGTCATAGGACGTCTTTTTGCAGACAACGGGATGTCCCATGGATGTCCGCCGGATATATTTGGACATCCCATGGATATCCTGTATTCCCAAACAGATATCCATAGGACGTCCTATGGACGTCATTGTGTCGTCTGGGCATCATCGATACCTTGCCACTGCTTCCCCAAATCGTTAAATCCAGATACCGGAGATTGTGCCTTGCCCTCCCCCTAAACTTCTACCTGCATCGGGCTGGCGTCCACGATTCGCCATTGTGCCCACACTGTGGACAGGACGAAACAGTGGAACACTTCCTTCTCCACTGTCGCCTCTACGACCGACTTCGTCAGAACTATCTGGTTCGCCGTCTGAATATGCAAGGCGCCCCCCTCTGCCTAGCCTCTCTTCTATCGTTCGGGTCTTCGCATGCAGGGAGGTGGAACTGGACGGTAGCATCTAGTGTGGCTGCCTTCATGACTCTTAGCCAGCGCTTTTGAGCTGCGAACGTATCTTCGCCTCGCCTTTTCTCTTGCGCTTAACTTCACGGCTATCCTCCGCGAATCCCATACCTCTCGTTAGTCCGACAAGCCTCAACCTCCTCCTCCTCCTCCTCCTCACATATATAGCTAGTGTTCAGGAAAATCCACGCCTATGATCCTTATCTGGTACTGGCCAATCGCCCTTAGTGGATAACGGCCATTTCCCCGAGGATGAAGAAAAAGAAGAGAAGAAAAGGGCAACGAGCCGCAACGGCCGCAATGGCCAGTAATTCTGAAGAATTTCAAGGGAGTCAAACAAAGTGTCCACGTTACGGAACCAAGCTGGCACCATAGCATCTAGACTGGGCATCGCAGCCAACACCGCCCTAAATCCTGCTGCGAATTCCCCCATACGCTTTCCCTCCGCTACCACAGTGCTCTCGGCCGCATTCTGTGCAGTTGCCAATCTTAACCTATCCAACTCTATCTGCAACTTTCAAGATCCTAACTCCAACTCTTTGTCTCCAGCATCAGTGTTCGCTCTAATTGTACCGCTTTGCATAGCCAACCCCGGCGGCGCGTTCTCCTGTTCGTCCTCCGACCTCCTGCCTGTTCCGGGGGAACGGGTATTGAATCCGACCAGTCACGATCAGGGCCCCACTGCTCCATGCCCCGCGTTCTAACCATGCTGGTCAATCCAGGAGAAAACCAAAGTCTCACCCACACCGTTGATCAACTGATACTGCTGCAGACGAACACCGACCGGGACACCGGGCGAAGATGAGAACCCTTGAGGATCTCCCCCAGCCACGTCGGATCAAGGCCAATATTCGTGTTGTCCGACGATGGGAGAATGCCAGGCCGCAGAAGAAATCCTGTCGACTGCGCCAGTCAAGAATACAGGTCCAGTTGCAGCAATAGTAAACTATTTAATTGTCTGAAGGCCCCTAGTCTCCAGCTGCTCGTTCGTTGGTGTTCTGACAATTAAATAGTTTACTATTGCTGCAACTGGACCTGTATTCTTGACTGGCGCAGTCGACAGGATTTCTTCTGCGGCCTGGCATTCTCCCATCGTCGGACAACACGAATATTGGCCTTGATCCGACGTGGCTGGGGGAGATCCTCAAGGGTTCTCATCTTCGCCCGGTGTCCCGGTCGGTGTTCGTCTGCAGCAGTATCAGTTGATCAACGGTGTGGGTGAGACTTTGGTTTTCTCCTGGATTGACCAGCATGGTTAGAACGCGGGGCATGGAGCAGTGGGGCCCTGATCGTGACTGGTCGGATTCAATACCCCTTCCCCCGGAACAGGCAGGAGGTCGGAGGACGAACAGGAGAAACGCGCCGCCGGGGTTGGCTATGCAAAGCGGTACAATTAGAGCGAACACTGATGCTGGAGACAAAGAGTTGGAGTTAGGATCTTGAAAGTTGCAGATAGAGTTGGATAGGTTAAGATTGGCAACTGCACAGGATGCGGCCGAGAGCATTGTGGTAGCGGAGGGAAAGCGTATGGGGGAATTCGCAGCAGGATTAAGGGCGGTGTTGGCTGCGATGCCCAGTCTAGATGCTATGGTGCCAGCTTGGTTCCGTAACGTGGACACTTTGTTTGACTCCCTTGAAATTCCTCAGACGATTCAGGGTGCGGTTATTCTACATTTTCAAACTGAGCAGGTGGGATCTTTTGTGGCGTCGCAAAGCACTTGTAATTTATTGCAGGATGCCGATGGGATATCGTTAATTTTGAAGGAGTTGAGGTTGACAGCTACCACGTACAAGTGGCTGTTCGCCACAGCGGTGAAATCAAACGATGAAACGTGGAATCAGTTTAGTTCCAGGGTAGGAACTCTTTTCATCTACTACCTTGAGAGTCGTAAGGTGAAGGCTTTTCAGGACCTTAAGGAGTTAATAGTGGCAGACAAACTGAAGGAAGTCATGCCTGAAGAAATGTTAGTACATTTGGTGCAAGGAGAAACTAGTTAGTGGCTGGGCCGTGAAGATATTGTTGCCGCAGTGCAAAACTACGAGGAAAGTCGTGGGCCCATGAGTGTTACTACACTCCCGCGAAAGAAATGGATAAATTCACGCTTACGTCCAATCTTACCCTTACTAAGCGTAAATTTCGACAAAATGGCTGACACCGTATCCGTCAAGCTGTTTTTTAGTCCTAGTAACTGTAAACGCGCCCGCTGTAAGCGTAAAGGCCGGAGTTTTATGCATAAATGGCACGGGGAGCATGGTTTACTCTTATATTCTGACGCATAAGATTTCGTCTTGACGGATAAACTAAGGCTCTGCGTCGGAGTATTAGCCCTTTACGCCTATCTTGACGCGTATTGTTTTTCAATTGTTATACGGGCCATGCCTTCTGAGAACACGTGCATAGTTCCGTGTGCAAAGCGTCTTTTCTTTCGCTTGGTTAACGGTCGCTCTGGATTCAGTCGTCTCATGGTCTCACATCATGCACCGTCTAGCAATGTAAGCTGTCACATTTTGGGCTGGGTTTCTTTGGTTTTCTTGAATTTCGTATTTCATTTGTGTCAAACGTATGGCAGGAAGGAATGGCATCGAACCAGACAACGTCGTACGATGTAATGGGCCAAGCAGGCGGACGCTGCTTAAACAGTTGCGATTCTCCAAGCTATCTCTACGCTACAAATTCATGTGCGTACGCCCATTGTCCAAAGTGCTGGTGCCTTATGTGTGATCGTCATCCTTGGGAAGATCATTTTGTTATATGTGAGATTCCTTTCGCTTTCGTTTTTCTCCGATGCAAGAGCAGCATCTCGGGACACCCCCTCTGAAACTCGACTTGACCTGATAGCAGAGGACTACGCAAGGAAGCTAAGTTTACAGGGTGGTGCATGAGTACGTGAGGAGGAACAGATTTGAGAAGGGAGAGGTAGACATATCTGGGGGGAGCCGAACAATTTCCTTTTCGCGCCCCGACTTGATAACAACACCGATAACACGCCCGGGAGCTTTCGCGTAAGATAAAGAATAAGACGTGATGTATAACTGTGGGAACGAGCATGAGACTTTCCAGATATCGGAAGATTGTCGGATGAAATTGGCAGATTGGAGCGTGATAGCCTTCTGGACAACATATTGACTAAATGCGAGCTCTACGGGTGCAGCAAGGAAAACAGCTACGGTCCGCAGACGATACACAGACTACGTAGTTTTATGATGATATCGTCAGTATCAAGTTGGTATCAAGAGTTACGAGCTAAAATATGGGGTTAGAAGGTGGTAGATACTCCGGTGTCCTTAAGAAAGGTGCAGAGGGCTTTAGTTGCCTTGTCCTGTTGTTGTTGGCTGGGCCATGCGCCAAGCAGCTTGACAAAACTGAATGGTCGCCGGTCCATTTTGTTGATGGTTGCTTGGAGTTTATCCCTTTGTCGCTGGAAAACAGGGCACTGCATGATGACATGAAGAGTATCCTCTGGAGTGTTGCAAGCTGTGCAGAGCGGGGTCGGTGAACTGCGCATCTGGTAGAGGGTCGTTTTGCTGTAGAGCGCACCAAGCCGGATTCTGTGGAGGGAGGTTTGAAGTCGTCTGTCGAGCCCTCGTGGAAAGGTTGTGGCCAGGTCAGGGTCGATGTGGCTGAGGTCGTCGGCTGGCCTGATATTGTCGCGCCACCACAAGTTCGATCGTTGCTGCGTCCTCAGTTTGAGGTGGCGTTTGGCATCAGCCTTCGTGAAAGGCATGGCACTTAGCCTCGTCTTTTCGAGTGCTCCCTTCGCTAAAATGTCCGCTTCCTCATTGCCGGGGATGCCGCAGTGTGAGGGGATCCACTGGAATGTCACACTATGGCCTGCTTGGGTAGCGTCGTCTGTGGCGGTCAATATTCTGTAGAGCAGGAAATTTTCGGTGTCTCCTCTGATGATTGACTGCAGTGATGGCTTAGAGTCAGTGCACATCAGCCAGTCTGCTGGGGTGCACGTCTTTATGTAGCGTACGGCCTTAAGGATGCCGTGCAGTTCTGAGGCAGTTGACGACGTCCCATGGGATAGCCTATATCCTTTCCTGGTGTTACCAGCCACTACACCACTGGCCGATCGTCCTTCTTTCGTTGAGCCGTCGGTGTAGATGACGTTTTTACTCGCATGGCGTTCCTCCATATATGTCATCGTGAGGGTCTTCAGTACAGATGCGTCGATTTCAGATTTCTTGGTGATGCCTGGGATTGTGTCGTGGACTTTGGGTCTGTGCAGGAGCCAGGGCGGCCTGTCTTGCTTCAGGGTGTGGAGTCTTCTTTTTGGAAGCTGTCTTTGGAGACGTTTGAGCGTGCCGGCTGCACTAGATTTGTACCAGCTTTCAATTTTCTTGATGAGGCTGTGGTCGGTGTGCCTTGTCAGTAAGCGGATCAGCTGTCTTTCTTTCTCTTGGCTTCTCAGGACAGTTGCAGGGGGTTCACGGGCTTCAGCGATGACCAGGGCGGCTCTTGTTGTCCTGGGAACACCGAGGCACACTCTCAGGCTTGCTGCTAGGATGCTGTTGAGCTTGTTTTCCTGCGTAGGGGTGATGCTGTTGAGGTGGAGGATGCTGGGAGCCAGGCTCTGTCGGATGAGTGCTTGGTGGACGTTGAAGAGGGCCTTGGTGCTGCCCCACCTGTGGCCTGCGATTATCTTCATGATGTTGGTGTACGTCTTGGTGTTATTTTTCAGCTTTTTTAGCTCTGGGGTCCAGGCTAGCGTCCTGTGCAGGTTGACGCCCAAGAACCTATGGCTGTTTACTCGCAGGATTTCTTCTCCTCGTAGCTTGAGGGTGAAGTTCTTCAACCGCTTCTTAGTGAAGGGGATGTATACAGTTTTGTCCGGTGATAGGTCCATTGCTCTCTCTTGGAAGAAGGTTGCAGCTGTGTCCAGTGCTAGCTCAAGGGTCGCTTTAAGTCGGCTGAGATAACGTCCGTACGCCCACATGCAGACGTCGTCGGCATACACAGTGATCTTCACCTCTTTTGGCAGCAAAGGGATCAATTCGGCCATGATGATGTTGAACAGAGTGGGGCTCATCACTCCCCCCTGAGGCAAGCCCTGATGCGATGACACTGGTACTGTATTGCCTTCTGTTGTCCTCATTACAACTGTTCTGTCACAGAGCTACTGGGAGATCCAGGTGAAGGCGCGGCCTCCAACTCCTGCACGAACAAGTCCCTGGCGCACATGGGGATGGCTCACAGTGTCAAAAGCCCGCCGTAGGTCTAGGAATGCCGCCAGGGTGATGTAGGAAAGGGCCATGTTGTGCTCAATGTCGGAGATGAGGTCGGTTACACAGTTTGAAGCACAGCGCGCTCTTCGAAAACCAGAGAGTTCTTCCGAGAAAAATTCGCGTTTTTCCAGCCACCACTGCACTCTTGTGAGAACCATACGTTCCATTGTCTTTCCAACGCAACTCGTCAGGCTTATCGGACGGTAGGAGTTCACTTCAGTTGCTGGCTTGCCTGGCTTTAGTACAGGAATGACTTGTGCGGTTTTCCACTCTTGTGGAAAGTTCCCAGACTGCCAAATTTCGTTGAAAAGCGTTAGAAGGTGCTCTGTGGAGGTCGGTCCGAGGTTTGCTAGATGCTTGTACGTGATTTTGTGAAGTCCCGGGGCAGATTTCTTGGTAGCAGCCTTTTGGATTGCTTGGGTGAGCTCTGAAAGGGTGAAATCTGCGTCCAGTTCAGGGGACGCAGGTGGCTGGGTTACGTTGATGTGAACAATCGCAGCCCTTGCAGACTGTGTGTGAAGTGGGTTTGAGGCAGCGATTGATGGTCTTGTTACTGTTGCTAGGAATTCCTGGGCAATCGATTCTTCAGTGGCTCCGTGCATGAGGGCTATGGCGTCGAAAGGGGAGAGCGGCTTTGGGAGTGACTTTAGGCTTTTGACGATGGTCCACAGCTTCGACGGGTGGGCAGATGGTTCCAGTGTAGAGCTGGTGTCTGTCCAGTTCTTCTTGGCCAGCGCTTTTAGTCGCCTACGGATTTTTTCACGAAGGGCGTTGGCCTCCCTCCAGTGTTCACTCCAGTCACTGATAGGCTGAGTCTCCCTGAATGGTCTGAGTCTCCCGAGCGTCTGTAGCGGCGCTCGGCTCTGGCGTTGTGCTCGAAGGCGTTCGTACTCCGCATCGATGCGTGAGTACGCAATTGGTAGCGTCACAGTCTTGCTAGCTTTCTTTAGGTTTGCACTAATCCCAGCTGTGAAAGTAGCTGCGGTCATGGAGGATCGCAGGTTTTCAGTGTTGAGGTGACGGAAATGCATCCAGTCGTAGAGCGTGACGCTCTTCTTCATCTGTGTTGATGTAGATAGGTCGTCACAAATGTAGATAGGAAGGTGATCGCTGCCCTTGGAGTCACAGTCTACTGTCCAGGAGAGCTGGTGCGCAATGTCCTGTGTGCACAACGTCACATCAATGCAGCTGGAGTAGTGAGGACCTCTCAGGAACGTAGGTGAGCCGTCATTCAGCACCGCTAAATCACATTTCATGAAAAGCTTTTCCAGTTGACGGCCTCTGCGGTTCGTTTTTCTACTGCCCCATAAAGGTGAGTGTGCATTGATGTCACCACAGATGATGGCGGGTGCGCTGAGAGAGGATGTCACTGTCCTTATCGCATTAAGATCAGTAGCTTGTCCTGGAGGCATATACACTGCAATCACTGTGAAGCTTCTCGAAGAGGTGCGCACTTTGACGGCGACGTAGTCAATTGTGGTGCTCGTCGCTGTCTGGAGGAGCACGCATGGAATATCCTTTCGCACGGCAACTAACACACGGCTTTTAGCACCTGGACACACATATATCACATAATTGGATATCCTGAGAGAGGCAGGAACGTTGGCTTCCACAAACGCAAGCACAGGTATTGGATAGCGATGTAGGAAATTGCGCACGTCACTTGCTCGGGCCTGTAAGCTGTTGCAGTTCCACTGCATAATGGTAGCACGCTTGTACACTTTATCCATGACTGGTTTGAGTGATGATTCGTAGGAGATCTGCCTCGAAAGCCAGGACTTGTTTCACCTCGGGAAGTTCTTTGGCGTTGGGCAGACTTGCAACCACTGCTTTGAGGGCTGCTAACAAGAACGGAATGATTTGCAGCACTAGGGAAGACTCAGTAGGAGCGTCTCGTGCATTGCTGGGGCGTGTGCCGCGTCTACTTGCTGTTGCGAGGGGCTGTCGCTGTTCTGCAGGCTGTGGAACATCCCACACACTTCTCGGGGGCTGTGATGCTGGTTGGGATGAGGAGCTTTTCACAGAGGACTTTCTTTGACGATTCACCTTCGGCGGCCTTTGGGGGAGCGGGGGAAATCGTTCCTGTGAGTTCTGGGAAGATGATGGCAGATGCATTGCTTGTTGCTTGTTTGCGATGGCTTTGGATTGTGCCGTTGCTGTGGCCTTTTCACGTCCCGTCTGCTGCTTGGGTGTAGGCTCGCCATAAGCTCCCGCTTTCACTGCTGCGAGTGCAGCTTTACGTCGCAGGCAGCCGCCGTACGTGGCAGCGTGAGGTCCATGGCAGTTGGCGCACTTCTTTTCCCGTCGTGAGGTGCACTCACGGTGGTTGTGGGGTCCGGCGCAGATTTTGCATCGGGTTGAACCTCTGCAGTTCCTGGCAAGGTGGCCGAATCGCATACAGTTGTGGCATTGTGTCGGCGAAAAATACTCGTGAATACTGTAGGTGTCAAACCCAAGGGTGATGGTTTCAGGCATCTTGATGTCAGACTTGAAAGTGAGGATTATGCTAGCTGAGTTTTTCACTTGCATTTCACCACTGTCACGTTCACGGAAGGCTTTCTGGCGCCGCACGTCAATCACTCCGATGGGACGCAGGAACTCAAGGAGTTTCTCGTCTGTATAGCGGGCACGTAGGCCCATCACCTTGCCAACATTCCTGGCGTAGGAATCAGCAACACGGGTAGTCACGGCAATGGCAGCTAGGCTTGTGAGTGCTAGGAGAGCTTTTGCAGCAGGCAGCGAGGCAACGGATACAATGAGGCTTCCGTCCTTTGCGATGCGGTGGCTTTTGATCGTCTCCTGTGTGGCTTGGAGGACTTCTTTTGCTATGACGTTGGGGTTCGCGTGCAGGAAGGATTCACCTGGATTCACCGGGCGGAGTATGACGGGTATCTCGGCTTTTCGGTTCTTCTTGTGAATAACAGTGACGAAACCGTCGTCATCTTCCATGTTCTCGTGCTGGCTCTCGTTGTCGCGGTTCTGACTAGCAGAGCGTGACGAGGCTTCTGATGAAGAACTTTCGCTCCTCACCTTGCGCTTCTTCATCTGTGGAGTCGGCGGAGTGACGCCTCCATGTACCATTACTCGAGTAGGTGTCCCTGGCCTTCGGGCGTGCTCGGGAACCATGTCGCTAGCCATGCTTTTCAGCTGGCTTGCTAGTAGCACAGGAAAACACGATAAATGAAGCCCTGAGAAGGGCTGTTTACTGGGTATGGGGACCGCTTGCGTGCAAGCGAGCCTCCAAGGCAGGGGAGTAGCAAAAACACGTCTTCACTCAACCAGAGCAAAGAGGGGAATGTGAACAGGGTCATCCAGGGAATACACCACAAAGAGTCACTGGTGTATTCTGCGTAGCGAAGCCATTATCAACGACTTATACTATGCCCTTGTACTGGGATTCTAACAGTGGTGATCGCAAAATTTGGAAAACGTGCCAGCAGGGCCCTTTAAAACGGGCGAAACCCTTTGTATCATGCTGCCAAAGGCATATTCGCTACGGCTTATGCTATTGCCCTTCCCACTGGGATTGTAACGGAGGCGACCGCAAAATCCGTAAAAGACCGTACCAGAGCCCTTTACAACGGGCGAAACCTCTTTAATCATGGTTCCAAACATGCTTATGATCAACGGTTTATAATGCTCTTCTACTGGTATTGCAACAGAATCGACCACAAAATTCGGATAAGGCAGCAGCAGAGTCCTTTAAAACGCACGAAACCCCATGTATCATGGTACCAAAGGCATATTCATGACGGCTTAGGCTATGCCTTTCTACCGGGGTTGCGCAAGAGGGGACCGGAAAATTCTGATACGGCGGCAGCAAGGCCTTTTAAAACGGGCGACACTCCCTGTATAACGGAGCGAAAGAAAGTTGTCAGTGGCTTGTGCAATGCTATTTTGCTGGAGTTATAACACAGGCGATCGCCAAATTCGGAAAACGTGGCAGCTGAGCACTCTTAAACGAGCAAAACCCCTTGTATCATGCTGCCAAACACTTATTATCAACAACTGATACTATGCCATTCTACCGAGATCATAACACAGGCGACCGAAAACATCAGAAAAGGATGCAGCAGAGCCCTTCAAAACGGCCGAGACCCCTTGTATCACGCTGCCAATGACATATCATCAATGGCTGGTGCTATGCCCTTCTACTGGGATTGTAACAGAGGCTACCGCAAAATATGGAAAATGCGGGAGCACAGCCCTTTAAAACGGTTGACACCCCTTTTATCATAGTTCCAAAGTCATATACGTATTCGCAGCGGTTTATGCTATTGCCATTCGACTGGAATTATAACGGCCGCGGCCGCAAACTCCATAAAAGAATCCAGCAGAGCCCTTTAACACAGACAAAAGCCTCTTTAATCATGGTGGCAGACATTTTGCACATATAAAGATGCGACGGCTTATGTTATGCCCCTTTCCTGTGATTGCATCGGAAACCACCACAAAATTTGGAAAATGCGGCAGCAGGACCCTTTTCAATGACTCAAATTACTTGTATCATGGTGCCAAAAAGATACTTGAACGGCTTGTACTGGGATTCTAACAGAGGCTACCGCAACGTTCGGCAGAGGACCGAGCCCTCTACAACGTTCGAAGCCCCTTTAATCGTGTACCACACTGCACTTCGACAGGTTGCGTTTTACAAAATAGCTTCCAAAATGGCACTCGAAATGGCCAAATAGGCAATTACATCAACTCGTGACTTAATATCATTGGATATAACGATAATATTAAAGATGTCCTAAGCTGATTTCGTAGTATGTATATGTCAAAATAAGATCACGGGGTTTGAACCCCGTACCTTGTTCCCCTGTTGCACCCTGAGAGGTCGCGTTTGACAAAATCGCTTCCAAAACGGCACTCGAAATTGCCAAATGGCCAATTTCGTCAACTTCGAGGCTTAATATCATTCGATATAAAAATATTATTAAAGATGTCCTAAGCTAATTTTGTAACATGTATATGTGAAAGTAAGATCATGGGGTTTGAACCCCGTATCTTGTTTGCCCTGTTGCACCCTGAGAGGTCGCGTTTCACAAAATTGCTTCCAAACCGGCACTCGAAATGGCCAAATGGACAATTTCGTCAAATTCGGAGTTTAATATCATTCGATATAAAAATATTATTAAAGATGTCCTAAGCTAATTTTGTAACATATATATGTGTAAGCAAGATCACGGGGTTTGAACCCCGTACCTTGTTCCCCTGTTGCATCATGAGAGGTCGCGTTTGACAAAATCGCTTCAAAAACGGCACTCGAAATGGCCAAATGGCCAATTTCGTCAACTTCGGGAGTTCATAGCATTTGATATAAAATTAAAGATGTCCTAAGCTGATTCTGTAGTATGTATTAGTGAAAGTAAGATCACGGGGTTTGAACCCCGTATCTTGTTCCCCAGTTGCACCCTGAGAGGTCGCCAACGTTTGACAAAATCGCTTCCAAAATGGCGCGCAAAATGGCAAAATGGCCAATTTCGTCAACTTCGCGGCTTAATATCATTTGATATAAAATTAAAGATGTCCTAGGTTGATTTTGTAGTATACAGGGTGTTCAAAATTTTCAAAAGCTTTCACTAGCACTTTATAAATAGGCGAACAAAAGAAAACTGGTGCTACTTTTTCTGTTACTTGAGTAAGAAACAGGTGCTACATAATTAGCAGCACCTAGGCCAAGTGACCAATTTCGTCAACTTCGGAGCTTAATATCATTTGATAAAGTTGTCTATTCTGTCAGCCTTTTCAAGTTCTGGAAAAAATGACCGTTCGCCTTTCGAACTCTTTCAGACCAGCCGTACAGTCTGAGCGCATGCGTATTACGATAATATTGGGACTTAGTCCGTCGAGCGCCTAGGAGGGGAACCCTGTCTGAGTCGCAAATTTGAAGGCCCTGGGTGCATCAGGAGTAACACTCACACATCGTGCCGTGGTTGGTATGTGGCCTGGAGGACGTACTGAACAAAAATAGGCCATGACATTTCCAGAATTTGACTGTCTTCATCGAAAAATCGTAGTCTAAACATGGGCGCTGTGCAAAAATCGACGGAATCCCCATAGGCGCGATGCATCAAAATTCATTTGGCCAGGGTGCACTAGGTTTATATTCTGCTAGCGCATTTCATGTCTCCAGGGATTCTTTACATGGTGTTCTTTTCTATTAGACGATTACGTCTTAAAAATTTTATTCTGTTTTGCTGTTAATTGGCATAAACACGGTCTCCCATTGAATTCACATCCTGTAAGGGTGCTTCACGCATAGCGGCTGAGCATAGTGGCGGAGTGCGCCGGCGGGAAGGGTGACAGCGAATTTTCGGGTTGGTGCGTTTCTCGCCGTTGAAGCATCTGTGTTAACATTCCTCAATCCGTTCTTGTAATGGCAGTTCGGATGATTATTGCTGATTATAGCGCAGCATGATGAGTTGACAGGAAGCAAATGGATTTTCTGACTTGTAGAAAGCAGTCACGATTTTCGATAACCAGGTGGTGGTGGTGCTGCTGCAAAACACGTATGGAACACCACTTCTTAGAGAGCTAAAATGATTTATGCATTTAATTCAGTTAAATGTTATGTTGAAGGCCAAGAGTGTTTCCAGTACAGTAAGTGGTTTTTGAAGTACGTGTTACATTTATGACTATTTCATGTAAGCAGCCTCAGCGAGGATGGACTCAGGTCTGGCAAAGAGCACCTCATCGGCATGATTTATTTCGGGATTGCCATATTTTCGAGATTAGCTTTCTCATTTAAACACTAGAAAGAGTATCACTTATGCGGTATATACAGCTGCACAGACACGTGTACCCATTTGACAATACCACAGGTCACATGAATGACATGATGAAAGGATTTACGCGTCTAACAATATTCAGTAGAATGTTATTTAAAGGATGAGAAAGATTCCCGTATGGTATGTTGTTTAGCAGTCCACGTTATGTTTGTGACTATTTCATGTAGGAGGTCTCGGTGGAGATAACCCACGTCTGGCTAAAAACACCTTATCGGCATCATGTATTACGGCGCTGACATATTTTCGAGATTAGCTTTCTCATTCAAATACTTCAAACAGTACCATATCTTTGGAATCTACTGTTGAACAGACATGCGTAGCCATTTGACAATACCAGCAAGCACATTATTTTGCGCTTTTGACAATAAATTTCCAGCATCCCCAGGAACAGGACACGCTCTTCGCAGTAATGCTGCACTGCACAATACCCCGCATGCGCCCCCAGCTGCAATAGGTCGTGCTCCTGAAATTTCTACTGTGCGACACATTGTAGAAAGAAGTACACAAGACTATACTGCGTCACGCATATACAGCCAGTACAACCCACCTGTAAAGATGACTTGTAAGTTGTGATTACTTCACGAATAATGATGCGTTGCTCGATAAATGCTACGTCTGAATACACTGAACTATACTTCAGTAGTTATAAATAATTAGCTTACGACCTGTCTGCTACAGATTTCTTTTTGTATATGTCTCATATTCTATGTACCTCGATGCCTCATCCTGTGATATAATGCTCATTAAATATTTTGACACTATAAACGTAAACTAATTCAATTACTAGCTCATATATTAGCTAGTCTACATTTTATGTTTGTGTTGTGCTGACGTGTTGTGAAGATGCACAAATGTCATTTCATATTAGTCCAAAATATTGCAGGTATCGTAATCTGTTGGTTTATGGCTAGTATGGTGTTCCTTTTTTTATGTTAAGTCACGTCTCACGTGTGCCTTATGCCTCATCATTTTCAGGCCATAGGTGCAGTATTCTATAAACACATGTATCTATTATTGTGGGCTCTTTCCTCAAATAAAGTGGAATTGTTTGGTGAATTTTTGTTGTATTACGGTTTAGATGTATGCTGCTAACGCTGTGGGAAATACTTCCATGTATCCAGTTGTTTTGGTTTAAATGAGGTAGGGCGTACGCGGGCTACGGTAAGCTGGTGGACCCGGTTCCAGTGATGCACTCGTGCTTCTTATTTTTCTTTTGACCGTCGCGAGTACTCTTGTATATTGCTTGCTTTGCGCAAGAACGTGCCTTTTACATCAGTTATTCACGTGATGATGCGTTTGTCTGTGTCATACGATTTTGCAGTGCAGTATTATTAGCTATTGTGGCGTGCTTAACCGTCAACTCCCACGTCTTTTGGATCAGCCACAAGCTATGCCTATACCAGTTTTATGCTACAGAAGTAAAACGGGAAACCGTTTTGTGCCATGTCGCATTGCCGCCTCCCTCCCCCACCTCATGTCAGCATCCCCGACAGTTGCTTATCCAAAAGACGCTTAAGACGACAGTCAAGAAGCCTTTTTGTCATTCACAACGTCCTTCGTTTTCACTCTTACTATGCGGCATATAGGAACTGTGCGACAAACCGGTGGCGCCGCTACGCGGCCTCCGCAGAAAGTACCCGGCCGGGTAGCCAGCTTTGTTTACATGTGAAGTGCGAGCGTCATTCTTTGTCACACTGGAACTGTTGCATCACTAACTGTGCAATCACCTAAAAGAACTCTTCACTGGGGACCGAATGCTCCACTGATTGTCAGCTCTTTTTTCTATGCGAGGATCCTTGTACATAGTGCGGATTCCTTGACAATCATTGTGTTCAATCTAAGCGTACGAACTATAAGCTGTTTTCGCTGCGATTCGTAAAATTTATCAGATTGATGACAAAGATTACTTTTATTATTTCAGTTATACACTTGTTTATTTCGATAAACTACAGTTGTTCTATTCCAAACTTTGTTTGTTTGTTTCGTTTGTTGTCTTGATTGATGAATTCAGAAGACATCAAATAGTTTAGTCTTATTATTGGGCGCTGGAATCCAGCGTTGATTAATGCAGGCGATATGTTGTCGCCGTATTTGTATTGCTTCAGCAAGCAACTGCACTTTGTTGCGACGAACTTGCACAATCTCTTATTGATGTTTCCTTTCTTTGTATGAAGATTATTGAATGGCGTACAAGAGTATTAGACGAAAATCGCCCGGTGGTCCACCGCAATTGCTATGTTCGTTGAGTTTCAATAAATGATGGTACATCAGACCTTGTACGACAATATTGAACTTCTGCTCATTTGACATCATTGCAAGAACTGGTAAATCTGGTAAAATCTGGTAGAAGAAAATAATTGTGTAGACGCTGTAGTGAAACATGTCACGTGATAAGATTTTTTTTATGTACTTTCCATTTCAACTGTTAGGTGTAATTTCAACAAAACCGTAATGAATCGTGCGATATAGACTGCTTGTAAATGATAATTTGATCCGATTGTTTTCTTGATTAATGCAATGCCCATTGCAATGATTACAATTACATCTGCTCTAGCCCAGTAAACCATATATATCCATCCTACCGATCATCCTACCGGTACATCCTGCCGAGATCGCAAATTGGATGTTAGGATATCCATGGGAGCTTCACAGAGAGCCCGTTTACGTAGAAAGTACATCCATGCGATTGCCAGATTCCTACTGTTTTCACATCCCAGAACCGTCGGATAGACATCTATTTTGGATATTTGGATGTTCCGGGGATATTTTAAAATTCATGCTATTTTTGCATTGAATCAATTTGAAATTGATAGCTATTGATTGCTGTAGCAAATAAATGCTGCACACAGTAATTAAACAAAAAGGCATCTACTTTTGGCAGCACACGCCGGTTGTGGAGGGGGGTAGTAGCTCATAAGCACCAAATGCTCATAACCTCCAAACGCTCAAAACCTCCAAACGCTCATATGCACCGAAAAAAAGTTGGTGGTTTTGAGCGTTTGGTGGAAATGAGCAGGAGGGGAGAAGCTGCTCATAAGCACCAAACGTCCAGAACATCCGAATGCTCATATGCACCGAAAGGCGGGAGGCCACAAAGGCCGGGTCTTCCTCTCCCGCATTTGGAACAAGGTCATAGGGTGAGAAAGGTGGAATGAATGGCGACTACCAAGGCCGCTTAATGTGTCAGTTTGAAGTTTATGTAACAGCTTGGTCCTGCTTGTATGTACCAGAACGAATTTTTATGGAAGTTTATTTTTATCTATCGTGAGTCAATTGGTGTTTGAACGTTTGAAGAAGGCGTTTGATCGAACGCCGCTTGGTCGAAAACCGTTTGATCGAAAGCCGGTTGATCGATGCCGTTTGTTCGAAAGACGTTTGTTCGAAGGGAGTTCAAAACTGCATGCACTGTGTCATCCGCACCTCTTTTTCTGTAACTTTTGACTCGAGCATACGGAGCTGGCAATCAGGGTACTCTGCTTTTTTTTCATTTTTATGATTATTATTTCTTTTTCTTTTCTTTTCTTTTCTTTTTTTTTTTTTTTTGCAGGGAGACCGCTGGTTACTTGCAGACGTTTGTAATTTACGAACCAGTCGGACACATGTTGAAGAAAGTTGCCCCAGGTTGGGAGCAGCCGATAGTCTGTGTTTCTTCTGAGCACCCTTCTCATTGCTGGTGACATATTTAAAGGGAACGGTCTGAAACGGGATAGCCATTTGGCGCGAAAGCCACTCCAAGTCTGTGGATGGATGCTAAGAAGGAAATTTCGCCATGGCACAACGAAAGATATTAAATTAACAGCATGTAAAACCTTAGTTCAACCTCGTTTAGTGTATGCATCTGCAATCTGGGTCACTACACATGCACGCTATCCGAAAAAATAGAGAAAGTACAAAGATCTGCTGCCCTGCTTATCTTCTCTAGGTTTCGAAGGACTTCTTCGGTTACATGTCTGTTGCAAGAACTAAATTTAGATTCACCTGCGCATAGGCGAAAAGTAAATAAACTAAAACTGTTCTTTCTCCTATACAATGGTCAGTTGATTGTCAGAAACAATAATACATTGTTAAAATTTATCCACATTCAACAGGAATAAATAATCGAAAAACGTCATTAATTTATTTTTATTTATTTGCCAAGAACGTTTAATACTTCAAATCAATTATTATTTGACCAAGTGGGTTAGCATGAGGAATGTGTTTACGAGCAAACGGGCTACACGCAGTTAAATGTCGCTTAGGATAACGGCATTTAGAACTCCGGCGTTCAACACTCCAAGTGAACCAATAAAAAATCGATCAAACGACCGCTGCCGTTTCGATCTTCGATTAAATGTCTTTCAACCAAATCATATGTCGGCACAGTTCCTATAGAAGTCGACCAGGATGCACATTCCCCAAGGCCGTCAGTCGTGACGTTGCCCACCTCTGTGAGGCCAACAACGGCGAGACCTTTCATCGTCACCACAGTGAATTAAATTCGCCTACCTGAGGTAGAGTGTGGTTGACAAAACGTGTAAGAGAAAATGTGGCCGATGAACGGATATCAACATGGCTGTTTTTGCATGTTCTTGCCTGTTTAGGTATTTTTTTGGGTCTAAATATCAGTCTATTTTCATGGTTTTGGCACGTAAATTTCCGAGTTCTACTTATAAGAGGAAATAATGTTGTTCTTGAATGCCTAAAACGGTGAGCAAACAGAAATGAGTTGAAAACCAATCACCCAAAGAACCAAACCAGTCATCTTCCAGACCGAAGGTAGAATAACTATAGGAGTGAGAATATGTAGAGCATGTTAGATGGAGTTTCGGAAAAAAATAGTCCCGGAAAAGTTCGTCCCGGAAAAATTGGTCCCTGGTTGCGTGGCGGAAGAAATGGTCCCGCGCGGTTCCGTGCGCCCAAAAATACAGGAGCGTCGTTGTGGACATCTGATAAACCGAATCATAGCCAATAAAGTGCTATCATTCGCACTCCTCATTTGTTCGAAATTGGAAGACATGCTTTTTTAAATTAACATTAATCTTAATGAACAATAAATGCTGGACGCCATTTAATGAGGAACATAAAAGCGGTTCCATTTGCTGCACCGCTTGTATTGTACAAATTGCGTCTGTTCTTTCTGTTCCTCTCTTTATTTTTCGGAGTGCAGACAACGCGACAAGATCATGAAGCAGTTCTGCAATGTCTGCTACCTTCTCCTAAAAGTGAAAAAAAAATAAAAATAAAAAGGAAGAGTCGTCTTTCTGCAGAACGAAAATTCAAATCTCAGTTCTTTCTTATTCTCACTGATCAGGCCATATCTTCTGTTTTGTCAACCAACTCGTGGAGTGGTAAAAGTTGTTTGGATTTCTGTAAAACGCTAACAACTTGGGGCAGCGTCAATGGGAACTTGAACTGGAGAATCGCAGCAAAAATTTTGAAGTAAAAATGGTAGACATCGATGCCAGCGAACCTATAATGGAATATCCTTCTGTGTCATTGAGAAAAAGAGAGGACGCCAAACAAAGAGACGCCAAACAATTTTTAACGTACACGATGCATTTGCGTCAGCACTCTATTTTCTGACCACACCAGCTACTGTCGCTGATGCTGAAAGAAGTCTCAGCACAATGAAAGTGACCGATCAAGAATATCCTGTGCTCAATGGGCCTTTTTCAGGTGGACGTGCTACGCATGCGCGAGCTGCGCCGCGCCGCCGCCATCATCTTTGGTGGCTCTCGGTGGTCAGAATAGCACGGCCGGGGCGCCCTTGGTTCTCGTATTCCGTGCGAAAAATGCCTCAACGATGCGCTGTCGTTGGTTGCACAAGTGCATGTAGTTCTTAGCTGCATAATTTTAGCCTTCTTATCTTCAGCTTCATGGGTTGTTTTTTCTCGTCAAGCACATAAAAGTCATTCTTGTACCGCTGAAAGGGCACACACCCTACCCATTTTGTGTACAGAAACCCTAGATGTTTAACGTGCCTGGTACTGCTCCTGCCTTGTAAAAGTATACTAGACCTTCATGGACCTCATTCCACATTTATTTGCCGTTATCTAACATGCGCCATGTGTAATCCACTTGCTCATAAACACATTCCTCATGCTAACCCACTTTTTCACGTCCAAAATGCGGTCCAAGAGCCTGGGTTGTTCACCCTAGCCCGTTCGACAACTTGACAGGTTTTTCTGCTCTAACACAGTGACTAAACATGCCATATATGTTTTTCACTCCTAATCCCCAACACTTTGTCAAATAATAATTAATGTCAAATAAACATTTTATAAATAAATCTAAATCTATGGCATTTTTTTATTTATTCGCGTCGAATGTGGAAAAATTTTAGCAATGTATTATTAATGTTTGTATTTAACTGACCATTGTATAGGCGAAAGAAGAGTTTTGGTTTATTTATTTTGTGCCTACGTTCAAGTGAATCTAAGTTTGGTTCTTCCAACGTACATGTTACCGAAGAAGTCCTTCGAAACATAGACAATATAAGCCGGGGAGCAGATCTTTGTACCGTCTTTTCTTCTTTGTGTGATATGCGTGCATGTGTAGACACCCACAGTGCAGATGCACACTCTAAACCAGGTTGAACGAAGGTTTTATATGCCTGATAATTCAATATTGTTCGTTGCACCATGGCGAAATTTCCTTCTTATCATCGACAGACTTCGAGTGGCTTTCGTGCACATATGGCTATACCATTCCAGATCGTTCCCTTTAAATATGCCGCCAGTAATGAGAAGGGTGCCCAGAAGAAGCACGGATTATCGGCTGTGCTCAACATGAGGCCATTTTTTTTTCAAGATGTGTCCTACTGGTCCGCCGGATTGTTCCGCAATGTTCTATTCAACGGTTCTGCTCGTGAATGACAACGATATGCAAATAGCCCATGGTCTCCCCTCTTCAACTAAAAAAGAAGAAAGAAAGCAGAGGACACTGGTTGCCTGCTCCGTACCGTCAAAAGTTACAGAAAAATAGGTGCGGACAACACACTGAACTCCCTTTGAACTCCCTTCGAACAAAAGTATTTCGAGCAAACGGTGTCGATGTACAGACACCGCGCGGCGCGCGAACCACCAACCGTGTTTCCGACTCGTCCCGCTAGAGGCGCTTTTCCGCTCTGAAAAAGGTCCATTAACCATAAGAGATGTCAGGCTTTCTGAGTTCGTAGTCAACCGAAAACATGGTTATCATATCTCTGGACTATGATGCATTGATTAACCAACTTGCGAAGAACAAGGCTCGAAAGAAGGGTTTTGCGCAAATGTTCACTGCAGGCCTATGTATGCATAATATAAACCCTATATAAATATCGTATTCCAGCTTCTGCACTGTAAGTGAACCCGGACATATGTTCGGAGGGGACCACGCTTTTTGTTGCTACAGCCCTGGGAGCCGAGTGCCTTTCGAGCTAGAATCAAGTCTTTAGTCCTAGGCTGCCTCCATGTCTATGAAAATAAAGCTCAAATTGAAATCCATAAACAAGAAGGCGCTATTTGGCTACATACAAGCAGGACCAAGGTGTTACATAAACTTCGAACTGACACATTAAGCGGTCTTGGTAATCGCCATTCATTCCACCTTTCTCACCCTATGACTTTGTTCCAAATGCGGGAGAGGAAGACCCGGCCTTTGTGGTCGCCCGCCTTTCGGTGCATATGAGCATTCGGATGTTCTGGACGTTTGGTGCTTATGAGCAGGTTCTCCCCTCCTGCTCATTTCCACCAAACGCTCAAAATCACCAACTTTTTTTCGGTGCATATGAGCGTTCGGAGGTTTTGAGCGTTTGGAGGTTATGAGCATTTGGTGCATATGAGGCGCTGTGCACCCCTCCACGGTTGTGCGCGGATTTCAAGAGATACCAGAGCGAGCATATACTGAAGTACAAATTGTTCGAGTACGTTCATCAAGTGTAGCGTGGCGTATCACATTTGCAACGGTGACAACGTTTTTACAGTTAATTTGTGAGTCTGCAAACCACGTCAGCTTATACCTGCGAACGTTCCTGACACCCCATCCTAGCAGCTATCGTGTTTTTAACTCAAGCTACCGCCTATAGTGTGATTACGTGGTAAATAACGTAGTAAACCCCAAAATTTTCCCCGTTTGCTTAGGTCATGCCATTAACGGTCACGTGGCCTAGATGTCTCCGAAAAATAACGCGCGATTGCTCCCTTCTTTTTACATCTACCAGATGTTCCAGGGATATACAAAAACAAAATACAGAAGCCGACACTGAAGATTTTTGTTTAAGTTTAATTTGTACAAGCTTTCGCGTGGAGGTCCACGCTTCCTCAGGTACAAAGTGGATATACAAAGTAAGACACCTTTCGAAGTCACATTGTGGACGTACAGGTAACGTCGCATAGACGTGGCGGATATGTGCGACGTGTGCGACCTTTGTGGGACGTACCTAGGATATTTCTGGTTTACTGGGAGTGTATTTCAATTCTTCGTTAGCAAACCTCAAAAACTCCACCATCAATCCCAGTGGGCCTTCCGATGTTGACGTGCAAATATTTTTATAACTATTGTAGATTCGGCATACAATTCCGTAATGTGTACCATATCTCCGAATACGACCATGTCTAGGACGTATTGAAATGCTCTGATAACAGAGTCATTTCGCAGCTCTTCTTTTCCGAAGCAGCTTTTTATCGTGCCCTCCCGCATGACCTATGGCATCGAGTACAAAATCCGTCCATCCCTTCGCTCAAAACTACCTTGTTTGTTCTGTTTTCTAGTGCGCTTCTACACTTAGTTAAATCATATCTGTGCTCATTTCATTCAGGTGTAGAATATTAATAATATCCCGGTGTGCGAGTTATGGAAAATGATTTACAAAAAGATGCGATATGTAAGGAAAAACGTGTGCTTCCATTGTCTCTGCTGTGTACATTCCATCCCTCCCTCTCTTGACTTGGGTGGGGGCGAGTTTATGGCTTTCAACTACATTGTGTGCCAAGACCATGGGAGAATTCCCCTACTCCCTGCGGCCGTAACCTTAACGAAATTGCACAGGAACTGTATGGTTAGCGGCTTCCCTCTCTTTTCGAATCCACTGGTGGGTCCTGAATGAAAAAGACAGGTTTATATTGTGTATTCGCGCTGCTTGTTTAGAAAATGTTTGCCTGAATTAATTACTGCTTTGACTTTGTTTCAGATGATCACCCGATTGATATTAACAAAAATATTCTACGAGTTGGGAAGCTATTTTTAGCCTGTGTGTGTGTGTGTTGATTTTCTCTGTAGAAAGCTTTTACATTAATTTGCATTTCAGATGTGATGTTTGTTTGTGGCTTCTGCGTGTAGAAATTACTGTTGCAAAGTTATTATAAAAATGATGTAATTAAATTTGTTTCTCGTTTTCGAATGAGTATTGTTTCTATCATTGAATAAACTTGACTTTCTCTCTTTGCTTCAGATGTTCACTCGATTGATAGTTTGTGAGTTGGGAATTATGTATGCATGATAGTTGTGTCTGTTGGTGTCTTGATTGATTAACAATAATCTGAAATATGTTAAATTTGGGACGTTTCTCGATTTGTTTCTGCCGATGGTAGCATAATATTTCTCCTTGCTTTGATAACGTTTCTCTAAAACCAGTTTGCAGCGATATTGATGTCTGTTCGTAGATTTTGTTTGCTACTGTTTGTTTCAGGTGGGTCAAGCTGCCGTAAAATCAGCGTCAAACAGCGGAGGCTGCCATCTTGTGGAACGCAGTTGCCAGACCCGGAAACCCGAAGTTCGCCAGTTACGGCGGCACAAAACGCCGCCGTTGTCTCTTTGTCATATTTGCTTAAACAAACGAATTTCTTGAAAAATGATGCAGTAAAGAGGTAAAGGTGTAACGCATGCACAAGCTAGAATGATAGTTTCGGTTTCGTGGTTGCGGGTTTTGGTGTGCTACATATCTATCATATGCAGGCACATCTAGAACTGCATGTTGAGCCAAAGTCTGTCTGAAATGTTTTTGATATATTTGCAAAGGAGGGGGAGGATGGAAGGCTCAACACTCCGCATTACAATACTGCTAAGGGTAAAACCTAATTGATAAATGCAGACGTCCAAAGATCAGGAAATGTGACCACACCTCGATGGCATGATCCTGATGTGAAGCCTCCATAGACCAGAGGAGAAGGTATAGCAAAAAGAGAAAAAACAAGACATCTACCAAAATGTTACATATCAATTACTTGATGCTTCCTCTTTTCTTCTATCGTGATTACTCAAGCAGCTCAGTTCTAAGGTACAGCAGTGACGAACTTTCACCCTCTTCCTGCACCAAAACGAGTAGCCTACACTAAGCGTATATTGGTATGATGGTTGACCACAGTGGGAACAGCATACTTCTGCTTATGGAAAGCAGTCTCAATATAGCTTATCCCTCCTTATTGGAGAAAATCTTCTTCACTGTGATGAGCATACATACAGGCAAAGCGCATATGTTGCTTTGCAACCACTTGTCATCCGTGCATTTTAGATTTCCGCATAGAGACAACGCTTTGGAAGTGCACAAGTGAGATATTTTACTGAAGGGACAGTGCGCGTGATTTCAAAGTTTCGCGGTACGACGTGCCATTCAGACAGAGGTAACGATCATGGTACGTGACAGAGCTCATGCCAGATATGTTTTACATGTCCATACATAAACAAATTTTAGTTCAAAGCAATAAGTAGTTACGTCCAGCGCAGTAATGAACTTGGACAACGTAGAAATATGGGCTTGTTGGTACATGATGCCACTGCAACGCGCCGAAAAACAAAGACACCGCTGAAGCCTTGTGTTCTGTCTAACTTCAGCTGTGTCTTTGTTTTTCGGCGCGTTGCAGTAGCACAGTAATGCCACTATGTGTGCACACATTTTGTGTAGGCAATTACGGTGTTCCACATTTCACTTCTATCAAGTAGGAAGCGTTTGTGTGGAAAAAGCAACAAGCATATGGGTGGGTGAATATGACTTTTGCAGATATTAGTAATACAATCCATTTACTTATCTTTTACAGCTGCACAGATGTCTTAATTGTATGCATGCCCCAACTCATGTGAAAGCGAAGCAAACAAATTTTGTTAAGAAATCTATAATGAGTGATCTACAACAAAGTAAACTTCATTTGTGCATATGCTTTGTGAACGTAATCACTGTTTCACATCTTACGTCTAATATAGTTAAAAACAATAAAACCCCCTGTGCAGGAAAAGACGAGAACGGAACACAAAAAAGATGAGGACACCACACTGAACTGCCAACCAAATAATTATTTTGTGAAACGAAGCCTACATAAGAGACCTCCTCTCCCCCTTTGTTCCCTCTCATGTTGGACTTCCTGTTTACACCGACAAGGTAAATACAGGGGTTACTGACACAGTTACTACCTGCTTTTTTGATGTCATGCGCCTCTCGAAAGAGATGGCTACTTTGTTTTTTACACCTGAACAAAACTTTTGTTTTTGGGAATTCTGCCTGACATCCCACACATAATGTAAAAACTCCGAGAATAGGGAACACGAAGAGACAGACACAAACACGATGTCTTTTTCACACAAGTGACACACGTCAAACACGAAGTCACGTTTGTGTCTGTCCCTTCGTGTTTCCTAGTCTCGGGGTTTTTACATTATGCATCATCTTCACCAGCTCGCTTGCTTCCTAGCCATTTTTTCATTGTCACATCCACATGTAAATAAGTGGTCCCCCAATGCACCGTATCTATTAGAGGTATTAGTTGAATGTTCTTTTAAACGAGTGTTCATGCACCTTTCAATTAAAAACAATTGAAAAAAACCAGTGCTTTATCAACCAGCCAAAACACTCGCTCTGTTTATGCACCTTGATGATTCCCCGATATACCTTATCACACTTTCGTGGTAGAGAGTAAACTATGTGAATATGACATTCTGCAACTTTCTTCCCGTGATCACCAACCAGGCCGAGTTTTAACCGTTTTTCATGTTATATCTATTCAGTCAGGCTTTCTGTTAATTCATGTGAATCACCAACCAATCCTTTTTCATGTTACGTCAATATGCTTGCGTATGTGGAGCACTGAAATGTATATGCTACGTGTGAATATGAATGTCATTAGACTGGACGGCGGGAAAGGTCTTTTACGATACAGCTAAACACACACCGTCCTTAAGCCCCTTTCTTTGAGTGTAGAAGGGGATGACGTGAACGATACGGTTGCAAAAAGAGGTGCATGAAAGAGGTTCCACTTCCAAACCAGACTTTTAAGAGAAAAGTTACATGGTGGTTGAAATTGATTCATGGAGTATTTGCGAGGGATTCGAAGTGGTTATGGAACTTGCCTTATCAAATATAACCGATGACCAAATATATATTTGCGAATAAATCCAGTCTACCATTATCATACGTTATTATTCCACAACTCAGTCGCAAAAATATTTGTAGTTACAATAGCGTTTGGAAAATTTCTATTGGCAAACGTTCGCAACATAGCTTTCAGGGTCGTTGCAGAAGAAAATTGTTTCACAAAGCACTTGCGACAGAAAACATTCTTCACTTGCGAAAACGAAGCTGCCTACTTCAAGTACTGCCGTTCATTGGCAATCACAAAACATAATCTGTGCATCAACGAAGAAGTGTTTTAGCCAACATACGCAGGACGATGGGCATGAATGTACAAATGTTCTCTTCTTCGCATGAATGTGCACTTCTTCGCACAATGTCGTCGTAGAGAGATGCGTCGTAGAGTTACGCTGGGCGCCTTCTTCTACATCATCCAAAGCAGCCTCAGCTGGCTGGCGAGCATCACAATATTTAATGAACATCACAGTCCACAGACACAACTGCACAGAACGCACAAGATCGTACGTCCGCAGTGACTGGAAATACCGTGAACACATCCACATGCCCATTGAGGACCGACGGCAGCCATAACCGAAATTGCAAAATTCCCATATCTAACCCCCCTCCTGGGAACAAGGCTAACCGGAAGTCACGCGTCGCTAGTAATAAATTGCGCTGTAATTTGCAAATTCCTTAGTGAGGTTAGGTTAGGTTAGGTCAGTACATATTACACGCGCGGGTGGGGGGGGTCTGGGGGGGGGGGTATCCACCCCCGCAGTTGTTCGAGACTGCGCTCACTCTGAGCACAGTCTCTCACTAGCTCTGTCTAAGCCTCGTTCCCAGGGTTAGATCGGAGGGCGTCCAATGTGGGATATCTGGCTCACTCCAGCCATAACTCACGCTGGATTGAATACGGATTGAAGTGGGAATGGGCCGAAATACAAGGCGAGATTGCGACTTTGACCCATCTGGTTGGTTTTGATAAAATTCTTATTGTGTTGTTTCGAATCGAATAATGCTAACGTCTGTTTGCGATAGTTGATAAAAAAATCGCCTTTGTGCAAACTTGACCAGTCCTAAGAATATTCCCCTTTGGAGGAAAGAATGTGAAAGAGAGAGAGAGAAAGTGCCCCACTCCATAGATTGACAAAGGACGTGCGGTTTCTTCGCTTTGGACTGTATAGAGGGAGAGCGTGACCCCCACCAGGCTCAAGTAGCAAAGATAGCTGGCTTGGCTGTATTGTGTGTTGGATACCTCCGTCAAGGTAATGTTTATAGTGCCTGAGTAGGATGAAAACTGTATATTGTCCGACTAGATTAGGTCGCAAGGATGATTTTGTGATGGTTCAAAAGATAGATTATTTCCATTTCCAGTTATTAAATTTTTAATGTTTCTTGTTTTGATAGTTTGTTTCGCTATTATTTTCCTGCATGTGTCTGTTGTTTACACGTTGGCAGATGCGCCGGCTAGAGTGTTTCTCTGCTATTCAGGGTTAGCTCTGTGCTAGTCACAGTATTAAATTTGTAAGTTTCTTGTTTTGATAGACTGTTTTTCAATTATTTTGCTGCACGTGCCTGTTGTTTACACGTTGGCAGATGCGCCGTTTAGAGTGTTTCTCTGCTATTCAACGTTAGCTCTATGCTCGTCACAGTATTAAATTAGTAAGTTTCTCGTTTTGATAGATTGTTTTTTTTTTTCAATTATTTTGCTGCATGTATCTTTTGTTTACGTATTGGATGATGCGCCGTTTAGAGTGTTTCTCTCTTGATCAGCGTTAACTCTGTGCTGGTCACAGTATTAAATTTGTAATGTTTCTCGTTTTGATAGATTGTTTTTCAATTATTTTCCTGTATGTAGCTCTTGTTTACGTGTTGGATGATGCATGGGTTTGGCTTTCTATTAGCTGTTGATCGTGTTTCTCGTTATTTCCTTGCATGTGTGCTATTCACGTCATAAGAAACTGATTAATTGTGTCGTGTTGAAATATTCAACTTAGCTTCCCATATTCTTCTGTGTGTTTCTTCTGTTTCATGTTTTTTGGTGGAGTTTTTCTCCTTCACACAGAGTCACAACATAATTCCTGTTACTAGTGGCTTTAATAAATATACTTCATCTTGTACTTTTGTGTATGGCTATCCTTTGCTTATCTATACTTGCATGTGAACCGCCCACTGCATGGCTGTTGTAAGGAAAAAAAATGCCTCTGAAGCTGACCCAGGTGTGATGGTAGCATTGCCTGGCTGGGATGACAGCGTGCATGTCCCAACTTTTATGTAAACCGCCCATCGCGCAGCTGTTGTAGTGGGAAAAAATATGAATGAAGTCGGCCTAGCGTGAAAAATGTGAATGAAGCCGGCCCTAGTTGCGTGTAAACCGCCCACCGCACAGCTGTTGCAGCGGAAAAAAATACGAATGAAGGCGGCCCAGGTGTTGTCAGTGTGCATGTCCCAGTAGGACCTATGCTACAAGCGACCGCACAGGAGACTAGTCGCGGGCATGAGCGAAGATTTCACTGAACGAGAACCAAAAAGGGGTAAGCGCGAGCGGGTAAGTCACAGGTGATGCTCGTCGTTGTCGTCGGGCCGCTACACCACTTTCCCTCCGCTGCAGATGAGAGGTGTTGTCCAACGGACCATGCGGCCCCGCGGAGGGTGAGTGGGGGCGATAGGGAAAACCGGCGGAAGGGTTATATGATGCGGGTCGAGATAGGCGGGCATGAGCCGCTTCACAGAAACAGTGTCCTGACGACCGTTCAAGTCCAGGGTGAAGTGGCGGTCCGTTCGGTTGAGGACCTTGTATGGGCTCTGGTAAGGTGGCCGGAGAGGAGTGCGGGTGGCGTCGGTCCGTACAAAGACGTGTGACGAGTCAACGCGATCCCTAAAGATGAAAGGGCTTGTGGAGCAGGGTAGGCGGGCTGGGATAGGCTGAATGTGCCGGAAGATCTCCCGGACGTTGTCGAGGGAGGATTGTACGAGAGGATGGTGAGTTGGGGAGAGGAAGAATTTGCCAGGAAAACGAAGGGTAGTGCCGTAGACTAACTCTGCCGGTGAGCATTGCAAGTCGGTTTTCACGGCTGTGTGGAGCCCAAGCATGATGGCGTGCAGGTCGTGGGCCCATGCGTTGAGGTCGAGGCGGCAACGCAGAGCAATCTGCCGGTGGAGTCGTTCCACAAGACCGTTGCTCGAAGGTGTTGCGTAGGATGCCAGGAGAAGAGAAGAGCAGCCAGTACTGTTCGACAAAGAACTATCGGTTTTAATGAACGTGCCAACGCGTGTGGCTCAAGGCGCGCGGTGGCAGGCCAAACAGCCAAAGAAGAAATAAAACGAAACCAACTGTCCAACAAACTTCTGTCGACACGTTGTCCGATCATACTTGACAGAAGGATGGTATGCAGTTGTACGAATTCGTTTGCAGCCGAGGAAGCACAGAAGGTCTTTAAAAGTCTTCGACTCGAATTGCCGTCCTCTGTCGGTTGTGATGACAGCGGGGGGCCGAAACGGGCGACCCAGGTTGAGGGGAAGGTGTGGGCGACAGTGCCTGCGGTGATATCGGGTATAGGTTGAGCCTCTGGCCAGCGGGTGTAGCGGTCGATGCATGTGAACAAATACCGGAAACCTCGTGACGTGGGCAATGGTTCGACAATGTCCACATGCACGTGCTCGAAACGACTGCCGGGCGAAGAGAAGGTCTTGGGTGGTAGAGTGCCGTAACGGGTGATCTTTGCTCGCTGACATTGCAGGCATGAGCGAGCCCACTGTCGGATGTCGGAGTTAATGCTTGGCCACAGGAAACGGGCAGTGACTAGCCGCTGAGTGGCGCGAGTGCCTGGATGCGACGGGAAATGGAGGGCCTTAAAAACGAGGAAACGGAAGGCCTTTGGCACGAACGGGCGGGAGGTGCCAGTAGAAACGCCACAGGAAAGTGGTGTAGCGAAGTTGGGGAGTACGACGTCCTTCCAAGAGAGGGAACCAGGGGAGGAGCGGAGAAACGCGAGCTCGGCGTCGTTGGCTTGCGCTTGAGCCATGGCGTCGAAGTCTATCGGTTCACCGACTGAGAGCGCCGCGGAAATATGAATGCGTGACAAAGCGTCTGCGGCAGCGTTGAGAGGTCCGCTAATGTGCCGGAGGTCGGTGGTGAATTCGGCAATGAAGGCGAGCTGACGGATTTCCCGTGGACTGAGCGTTGGGTTACTTGAGTGGATGGAATGGGTGAGAGGCCTGTGATCGGTGAGCATGTGAAAGTGCGGCCTTCAAGGAAATACCGGAAATGGCGTATGGCAAGGTAAATAACCAGCAGCTCGCGGCCGAAGGTGCTGTAGTTACGCTCCGGTGGCCACAAGGGCTTCGAAAAGAATGCAAGTGGTGTCCACACGCCATCTATCTCCTGCTGCAACACGGCACCAACAGCGTCGGTGGAAGTGTCCACGACGAGACTTGTTGGTGCATCGGGGAGAGGATGCGTGAGAAGAGCAGTTGTGGCGAGAGAGGACTTGAGATTGTGGAACACCTCTAGAGCCGATTCTGTCCAAACGAGATTGACTGAGCGAAACTGCTTCTGAGGCAATAAGGCGTGAAGATGTTGCATGATGTGCGCGCAATGGGGAATGAAACGGCGATAAAAGTTGGTCATGCCGATGAATTCACATATCTTCTTCGGCGAGTCTGGTAGCGGAAAATCTTGAAAGGCCTGGACACGATGTGGCAGAGGTTCGATACCACTCTTGTTGATGAGGTGGCCTAGAAATTCCAGCTCCTCAACGCCCAACAAGCATTTACTGGGATTGATGATCAGTCCGTACTCTTGCAAGCGAGTGAAAAGCTGGCGGAGGTGCTGGCGATGTCCTTCAGGGGGAGTGCTCGCAACTACAACAACATGATGATGATGATGAGATGGCGTGTTTCACCGCGGTGGTGCGGTACCCTACCCCATTGCACGGGAACATTATGTGAAGATGATGAAGGAAGGATGAAAACACAAGAAAGAACTAAAGGGTCTGAAGCAATCCAGTGGACTACAGGAAGTCCATGAACAGGTGAAGAACCCGACGATGGAGCCCAGGATCTTCATAGGGGCCAATGAGTGCAGCTAAGGTGAGCGGCCTCTTGCTGATGCGGACCAGCTCATCACACAATGTCCGCCTTTGCGGGCAGTAGAGTGAACATTTCATAAGAATGTGCTGGGCGGTCGCCACGACACCGCAGGTGGAACAGAGGCCCGTGTCACAACATCGGATCATACATTTGAATTGCGGGGTGAAAGCAACATTGAGCCGGAGTCTACGCAGGAGGGAGGTAAAACGGCGTAGGAGACGGGTAGGGAAAGAAAACGACAGATTTGGGTCTACCGAATGCATTAGGGATTGAGTCGTGATGTCCGGCGCCATTGCTCCAGAGCCAGGGGTTGAAACCATGCAGTTAGTAAGGCCCTTCTGTCGCCTCTCCTTCGCCTCCTCATTGCCTCTTAGAACGCAGTGACCTATAATCCACTACAGGGATATATGATGACCTTCATCATGTAGACGCCGAACTTGGTGGAGAATGTCTACCACGATGGGGGCTAGACACCCACGAAGCCCCATGGTTGCCACACATTACAGAGCAGCCCGCGAATCGGTGTACACACCACCCAGGCACGGGGAGGAAGTTGGGAGATCTGCTGTAGAAACAGTACAATGGCATACAGCTCCGCCGATGTTGATGACGTACGATGTGACAGACGATATCCACGTGCGACTGCATAAATGCAACAAAAGCACGCGACGAACCATCCCGTGTGGAATCCATCAGTGAAGACGGCAGTGTGGTCAGGTACATCATGTCCGCTGCCAACTGCTGGAGAACTAAAGGTGCTTGACCACTTGATGCTTTGGAACCTTGAGGCCAGGGACAGATAGGGAGAGTGATGGGAGCGGAAGCGACCACGGAGAGGTCGTGGGAACTGTTGGGTGGATTATGAACGGAGGAAGCTTGGGCCTCACTTTCATTAGGCACTTCAAGACAGCACTTTGGCTTCGCCGATAAATTTTTGCTAGAAGGGGATGACGACGGTGGTGCGTTCTAAGGCGCAGGTACTGGCGAATGGTTTCCATCTGCCGTAGGACTTCTATCGGTAGCTCACGG
Source organism: Ornithodoros turicata (assembly GCF_037126465.1). Taxonomy (NCBI): domain Eukaryota; kingdom Metazoa; phylum Arthropoda; class Arachnida; order Ixodida; family Argasidae; genus Ornithodoros; species Ornithodoros turicata. The sequence goes on along the minus strand of NC_088202.1, from coordinate 29,087,495 downwards.
GCTTCGGCTATCACCATATCTATTCATTCGAGATATCTATTCGAGATATCTATTCAGGATGGTTGCCTGCTTTGGGGAACCAGAGTTATTGTCTCTCAAGCACTACGGCAGGGGATCCTCACCGCACTGCATTCAGGTCACGCAGAAGGCCAGAAGCTTTCTATGGTGGCCGGGGATCGATGCTGACATTGAGAGCATGATCGGTCGGTGCACCCCGTGCCAATTAACGCTAAATATGCCACCGAGAGACACGTCACACCCGTGCCCTAGTAGCACAAAACGTTTTGTAAACGTCGAGGAAAGGTCTAGCCACAACCACATTTTCATCTAGGAGACGTCTTCAATCTGATCTACATAACGTCTTCTATCCCTGGATAAGTTGACGCTTTCCCGAGTCTTGAAGACGTGTTTGTGGCCGTCTTGAAGACGTTTAAAAAAATGTTTAGAACACTAATTTGAATGTGAGAAAATTCAGCTCTGTGGATATCCACCGGGTACAGTTTTCCAGAGATCTGCCTCTTTTTTCATTTTTCATCCTCAGTCACCGTCACCACACGTTCCATTTTCTGTTTCTCCAAGCAGAACTGCAAGCAGCACTGCCACGTGGCATTTTGGCCAAAATCGAAGACGCGGTTCACCAAGGTGGACCGCGTTAGCAGAGGTCCTCCCACCCAGGGATTTCCCTACACCCCCCTTAGGGGGGGTGTACACCCTCCCTGCATTTTTGCAACACCCCCCCCCCTGAAATTTCTCAGGTGACCCCACCCAGCTCGGCCACCAACACGTTCTGGTAGTGAGTCCGGCGAAGCGAATTACATCCTGTACTGTTAAACTTGGGTTGTACGACCACAGTCATGCAGATGATCGTACGATGCATTTGTCCAAAATCATTTGAAAGTTACTGTGCAGTGCATATATTGTGCGTATGTACGAGCAAAAATGTGTGTGGGCACACAAACTCAATGTGGATCATCAAGAGCCATTTACGCCCAACTGTATTCCCAACGCCAAGCGATGTATTCTAAGGTTTTCACCGTTGATTGCTAGGTGTTCGTAGACAAGATGGCAGTCTCTTATCTTTGCCGGTCGTGTGATTATGCATCTTAATGTTGAAATGCCGTTCACAATGAATCTCTATTCTAATGTACTGTATTCTAAAGTAATAACATGTACAAATACATTCCCAGAAATCCGGGACACGGTTTCTTAAAGTTGGCTTGACCGGCGTACTCGCTGCCCTCCATTGAAGCAATGTATTCCACCTGGTTTTGTTAGAATATCTGTTGACGCTGAGCTTTAGAAAGAAAAGCCCTCACATGGGTGTTGCTGTGAGAGGCCCATCGATGGTGTACTAGTGGAATGGAAGCGCAAGAGCGTCGCAGTTTTGTTCCTGGAGGACTTATTTGCGCCGTGTTGGCTTCATGGCAGAATGCACTGGTGTGCTATTTTTGTTGTACTTGGCTAAAACAGTGGGTTCTCCAGAAAATGCGCATGTAGGACATGAAAGTTGAATTTGTCTTGTACGCTTTGCAACTTTGTGCGCTGTTGTGGGGCGCTGCAATTTTGTTCCCACGACGAAAGAAGTGTTGACGAGCTCGTTGTGGCTTGCGAAGCGTCTGTACCTTCATTCCTGCAGGGAGCAGGTACGGGCAGCGTTGGCTCAGTGGTGAAGATGTTGGTCACTGCTTTCAGGGCCGTGGTTCGAACCGCGGTCTGGCTCGGTTTTTTTTTCTTCTTCATTTTCTTTCCTTTTTTTTATGTAGAGGTAGTTAAACAGAGGTAGGTATGAGAGTAACGGCAGGGCGAGAGCGTCAGAGTTTTGGCTTAATAATGCCGTACTGGACCTATGCCGCACTTCATGGCGTTCAGTTTGATTTAGTTGCCCTAATGCTGTGCGATCGCCTGTGCAGTTAATATGTGAATAGCAGATGACTTCCCCTTTCACTCCCACTTACTTCACCGCTACAGGAATCCCCGTTTTGCAAATACCACGCGCGTTTGTTGTAAGGTAGATTATTGTCAATCATTTAAAATAAATTTCGGACTTGTGGCATAAACGCCCTTTCTTGACTGTAAACTCCAGGTCGATGTGACAACGGAATCAATTATGTGGGTCAACTTTGACGCGCTCTAATGGTAAGGGTATTTAAGATGAACGAATTACCACGCGTGTTTGTTGTAGCGTTGATACATGATACATTTACCATAAATTTCGGACCTGTAACGAATGCAAACATCTCAGGGAAAAGAGCTGTAGCTTAAACGTCCTTGTCCCTGCCCTTGTCCCTGTCAAGGTGGAACTCGTCTCGTCAAAGTTTCATGGATAGAGGTCGACCTGACACGGAATCGTCGAGCGGGTACACTTTAACGCTCTCTAATGGCGAAACTAATTGAAATGCACAGAGTGTCACGCGTGTTTGTTGTAGTGTAGATGCCTGTCAATCATTTACCATCAATTTCAAATATGTGGCTTAAACGTCCTTTGTTCCCTATCAAGGCGGAACTCATCAAATTTTCATTGACAGAGGTCTACTTAACACGGAATCGTCACGCGGGTACACTTTAACGCGCTATAATGGTAAACTAATTGAAATGCACAAAGTGCCACGCGTGTTTGTTGTAACGTAGATGCTTGTCCATCATTTACCATAAATTTGAAACATGTGGTTTAAACGTCCTTCGTTCCCTGTCAAGGCGGAACTCATCAAATTTTCATTGATAGAGGTCGACCTGACACGGAATCGTCACGCGGGTACACTTTAACGCGCTATAATGGGGAAAAATTGCAATGCACAAAGTGCCACGCGTATATGTTGTAGTGTAGATGCTTGTCCATCATTTACCATCAATTTGAAACATGTGGCGTAAACGTCCTTCGTTCCCTGTCAAGGCGGAACTCATCAAATTTTCATTGATAGAGGTCGACCTGACACGGAATCGTCGTGCGGGTACACTTTAACGCGCTATAATGGCGAAACTGATTGAAATGCACAAAGTGCCACGCGTGTTTGTTGTAGTGTATATGCTTGTCAATCATTTACCATCAATTTCAAACATGTGGCTTAAACGTCCTTTGTTCCCTGTCAAGGCGGAACTAATCAAATTTTCATTCATCGAGATCGATGTGAGGACGGAGTCCTGGTGAAAGCCAACTTGGACGCGCTCTAATGGTGAAACTAAATAGGATGCACAAAGTTACAAGCATGTTTATTTGTAATGTAGATTTTTTAATATAATGTATATCGAACTTGTGGCTTAAACGTCCTTTGTTCCCTGTAAAGACACAACTCGGCAAATTTTCATTCGAGGTCAATATGACGACGGAACCAATTATGCGGGTCAGCTTTGACGCGCTCTAATGGTAATTGGAATTAAAGTGAAGAAATTCCTACGCATGCTTTTCGCAGTGTAGATGCATTTCAATCATTTAACATAAATTCCGGACATGTGGCTTAAACTTCCTTTATTCTCTAACTCGCCAAATTTTTCGTTCTCATGCAGCATTGTGCAAGGCCGTAACCTCCTTACGGGTTAACTCGTTCTAATAACAAAATAATGAATATGTTAAAAATACCATGCGTGTTTATTGTCATATACATGCTGTCCCCGCTAAATGTCACCATATTTTTAAAAGTATATTTATCACTTTTTCCGAGACGAAATCAATTGCAATATATAATCTTCGACGCATGAGTCGGCACTGTGCTCTTTCACTCTCTCGCATCGGGGGTCAACGAAAGACGCTTTTTCCAAGATGCACAATGAACAAAATAAAGAAAAAAAAGTGTTCACGAATTTTTTTCATACGATATATCGAACAGACTTTTGTTCTGAAAACGACTTTGGTATCTGGTGACCGAAGAGATTAGATTTTCTCATTGGAACAACTTCGTAGCTTTTCTAATTAAAAAGTTACTTATTGAAATAATTAAGACATTACCTTAGGAATCTGCTAATGCCATCCTAGGGAATGCCCTTCAGTATACGCTATATTGCAATTGATTTCATCACGGAAAAAGTGATAGATATATGTTAAAAAAATATGGTCACATTTAGCTGGGATACCCTGCATACAGGGTACGTGAAGTAAGACTGAATGAATTTGATGAAATCCGCGAATGACTTTCTTTTTCGCAAAAGTCGTTCAATATATCTATTCCGGACGCAACCAATTCAAAGGTAGTGGCGAATAAACAAACAGCGCAGCCGTTAACTAACGTTCCCGATTAATCATTATAATTAGTGAAAATACGTTGACTGCGTAATTGCAAAGATGTAGAGCATAACCCTGAGGGGCCTACCATGCAAGAACCGAAATCACAGAGCCTTTTTGCGCTCTAGTAAAAAAATGTGCTAACATACAAAATAATTGAACACTATGCGGGTTTTGCGGCAATTTCTCCTCTCCCTGTCTCGGTGTCATCACTTCTCAACTGACAACAGGTTGTTCCTGAAATCATGGAACCCCTCTTTGTCCTTGGAGTGGGGGAAATAGCGATGTCTTTTCTCAGTCTACATTATCATAAAACGTGCCGTACTTCTTCCGATTTTCTTTCCGTCGTTATCTCGTTTTATCTGCACAACACAGTTCGCGATGTGATGTGATAAACGTCACGCAATAAAACTACAAATGCATTACTGTAAAAACCTCGCAGATAACAAAAACACAATCACCCATTCCGCTGCTCAAGAAATGTCTACGTTGTATCAGATTTGAACAAGCGAAAAAGAATGAGGACGCTAGGAAGCGGGGGGCCCCATGTTTTGAGGAACAACGTGATGTCAGTATCGTCAAACGGTGACAGTGAGGGTGATAGGAAAGAGCGGCTGCCCGAACCCGCGCAACTCTCGACGATAGTGCATTTTCGCTCATTTTTTAAGGGCACAGAGAAGTGTTACTCTTTCGATTCCTGCTGACCAGACTTCTCAGGGATGTGCTCTCCAAATTTGGAATTGCGCGCTCAGCTTGTTTTCAGGAATTATGAAGATTCATTACAAAATAATTAACGACCGCACTAATTACATTGATAAGACACATGCCGTCCACAACTATTGCACTCGAGTACATTGTGCTGCTTGGGCATCTCTCTTCCTTTTGTCTTTGGTTCGAGCGCCTATTTGAGCAACACCACCAGGATATGGAAAAGGCCTGTGCCTTGTGTCACACTGGAAGGCCTGCTGTTACTATTGTGGATGCTGCCATGAAGTAAATGAAAGAACGAACGAGAAGAAAGCTCGAAGCAGGTCGCAGGCCTCCATATAGGTGACGTAAGCGTGCATGCCCGACATTATTTAGGAAGTGTGGGTTTTCCAATCACTTTTTTGTGCCGAACGTGACATTGCTTTCACCTCTAGATGTTCTGAAAATAACCAGTCTTCCGCTTGTTTATTTTCTTATTTTTATTTCTCTAAGGGAGGGAGTTGATAACCGACAAGCATTCTTGATGGTGCCGGGAAGAGACTTAGACGCAAAATTTGGAATTAAACATTGAAATGTCCTCATGATAAGGCCAAGAACAAACTGAAGCGTACGATACAGTGATCATGGAGTAACAAGGTGCAAGTACCAAAGTGAGGTGCAGTTACTGAATTCGCTTTCTTAGCTTATAAAGCATAATTTCTTTTCATCATAATGTAGGATAATTTCTGGGGTTTTCCTCAGGCGCTGTCACACATACGCCGGCACATTTCTCTTAGAAGTCGCCCCAGGATACACATCGGTCATCGTCGAAGGCATCCCCATTCCCCACAGAGAGAACAAAAAATGGACCAGGGCTAGCCTTACAAGTGGCAATCACCCTGTTCCATACGCTACGAGCAGCAGCCCACAATTCTGAGCAGCAGCACAGCGAAGAAAAGTTTGGCAAAGCTTGATTGATTGATTGAAAGAAAAAAATGGGCAAAGCTTATCAGACCTGATTTATCACGTTTTTATTCTGCGCTGGGCAATTGCTGCTGATTCCGGGCTCCGCACGCGATATCTGATGTACAAATTCCCTTCCTCGTCTGCCCACGTCTCTTTCCATCTTCCTTCCTCCTCGCCGCATGCTTTTCTTTCAAGTTGGCTTTCTTACACGTTCTTCTGCTATCAGGCAGAACCTGAATCAGAGGAGGTGTCCCTGAATTCTGGTCATGAACCGGGAAAGCTGTTCAGATATGTCACCGTTGTGCCACGATTATTTCCGTGTCTAAGAAAAATTCCGTAAGTGGAACCTTCACCACGCATGAATTTCTGGGGAAATCACTGCTCCCACCGTAAGAACAGCAGGCTCCCTCCACGGCGTTACAGGTAGGGGAACCAAAGCGTAGAGGTGGTCTATTCCCTTGCAAATGGAAAACAGGTACTATACATTGCTCGTCTTAGAAACTCCCGTAAACTCGATAGCCGTGCTCGCCTCTGAGTCAAAATGGAGGGTGAGGTGTCTAAGTTTATTTCAATTACGCACACAAACAACACTGAAGTGGGAAATTTCTGGGAGTATTAACTCACCGTCAACTCAACGCCTGTGTTTCCTACTGCTTTTGGTTTGAGACAGTCAGTAGGTCCACCGAAAGTAAGCTTATACAGTGCACACAAATCGTCCTCGTCTAAGATACGTCTTGAACACAGTTGGCGAAGACGTATTATAAATGGGAAGTTGGCACGTCTTGCAAACGTGAACGGAAGACATTTACAGGATGTCTTCCTTAAGGATACCTCTTCAACAGAGATGTCGTAGACGTATTATAAACTTTTAATCGGCGCGTCTTATAAACATACTATAAATTACGGCTTCTAGACGTCGCGTTCACGTCCTGATCGTCTTCTATCCTAATTTGACCAAATAAAGACGCGGCGCGACGTTTTGTGCTACTAGGGTGGCTGCCGCCGCAGAAGCCTTGGTCAAGGCTGCATCTGGATTGTGCAGGACCTTTTCAAGGGCGCACGTTCTTGGTGATCGTCGATACTTTCTCGAGATGGCCGGAAGTGATTCCTGTGTCGTCGATGTCGGCGGCCGAACTGATCCGTCATCTTCGCCGTGTGTTTGCGACCCACGGATTGCCCGATGTCGTGGTTACCGACGATGGCACATCTTTCACTTCATCCGAGACGGCCGACTTCCTAGAAGGAACTCGATCAAACACATGTTCTCTCCGCCGTACCATCCGCAGTCGAATGGCGTCGCAGAACGTATGGTGCAGAACGTAAAAAATAAGCTTCGCCAACTACGACGCGACGATCCGGACTGTCGTCTATCACGTCTGTTGTTCGCATTACGTACAACACCATGCGCGGACAGCACAAGATCTCCGGCGCAACTGCTCATGAACCGTAGCCTGAGGACCTTGCTAAGCGATGTCCGGCCAAAACGGCAGTTGACGGAAGAAGCTGACCCGTCACTAGAGCGAAGATTCAAAGCTGGTGACAAGGTGTTCGTACGTAGCTACAGGGGTAACCACAAATGGCTACCTGCCACGGTGGTTGGCGCCGAGGGCAACTGCACTTTCAAGTTGCGACGCGAGGGCGGCGAACTGCAAAGAGCGCATGCAAACCAGATGCTCAGATGTCAGGCAAGTTGCAATAGCCACGACGGCGCCAGCAGTGAATGGTGGTTATTTCCACCCGCAACTCCAACGCCGAGCACGGACAATACAGCATCGCCGGAGACAACAGGAGACACATTAGTAGATCCTGGTGCATCGGGCCTGAGACGCTCTGAGCGAGCTAGAAAGTGGCCGGATTTCTACGGTGTGGTGGTCCCGAAATAGGTGGGGAGGACTGTTGTGTATGTTCAAAGATACCGCGCTTGACTGTACAATGCGAGCACAGCAGCGCGAACTCTCGTTCTTGTGTGCTGGTTCTGGAACTGATCGGACGCGTGTTCTGCTTGGGAATAAACTAGCGTTGGTTGCTACTCCGACTTGACTCAAGGTCATCACACCCCACTTAGCTCCGGTGGGCCTTGGTGTCTAAGTGGTCGACATGCTTCTTCCAGGACAGGCTGGAGTCCAGGTAACGCTCAGAAATCTGTGGTGCTTAACTTGTCTAAGCGACTGATTACCAATGCAAAGCTGACAGTGGCGCATATCCTTCTTAGTAAAGCTAGCGCTGCTGTTTTTTCAGCCGAGATATCCATTCCCGCTTCAGTGAGATACCGCCAAATCCTATCCAGCGAAAGCTGAAGACGACGGCGTATGGCTGGCCTTGATTTCCCAATAGTCCAAATGCAAATGTCATCCGCATAAATAGAAATTTTAAGTCTTCGGCCAATGCAGGGCTTTAGGCCTGCCATTACCAGGTTGAAGAGAATTGGGCTTAAGACACTCCCTTGTGTTACCCCATGAGCTAAACCAATCTTCGGCTACCATCTTCGTGAGCTACCATCTTCGGCGTGGACCCCTTATGCGTGCGAACAGAGAGTGTTCTGCGGCGCAGAAACTCCGCCAGTCACAAGAACATTCTGTCAGAGACCTGGTCTTGCAGCAGTGCGTGCAGCACAAAGGGGTGACTGACGGTATCGTAAGCTCTTTTGCCATCCAGGAAAACTGCCATGACAATTTTCTTATGGCTCTTGGCTTGTTCGAAGGATGTGACAAGGTCGAGGACCGAATCCATGGCGCTGCAATGGCGACGGAAACCTGCCATCTCTGCAGGGAAAGCTCCATGTCCCTCAAGCCACCATTCTAGCCTATGCAGTACCATCCGCTCCAAAACTTTACCGAGACAGCACGTCAGGCTGACAGGACGAAAGGAGGAGAGATCAGAAGGTTGCTTGTTCGCGGGGGGGGGGGGGATATGTTTATGAAGAACAAAAGAAAGGAAAGGTAAGCCAGACAAAGAGCCGGCTTGCTATTCCGAAGAAAAAGGAAAAAGGGGGAAGGGGAAAACGAAAAAGAAGAGGAAGGAGAAAGAACAAAAACAAAAAGGGGAATCAAAAAGAAAAGGAAGGAAAAAGAAAAAGAAAACAGGGGGAATGGAAACAAAGGGGGACAACTAACGCATTTTTCCAGCTTGCCGGCACTTTTCTCCTTCTTTCTCCTCACTCTTCCCCGTTTCTCCATGACGTGTTGTAAACATCGAGCAGACAGGAAACACCTGCATCGCTAAGATGTCGGATGGCCCGGTAAGTGATGCCGTCTGCACCTGGCGAGGAGTTGACACGTGAGAGGCGTACGGCAGCCCAGAATTCGGCAACTGAAAAATTCATGTCCATCACGTCGTTGATCACAGGCTGTCTACCCGCAATGGCTTCTTGGATTGTGGAAGTATGGTCATGAAATATTTCAGTCTGTGCAGCCTGCGACCTTGCAGAGATACTCTTCCCAAAGTCGTGTGCCACGTCAACCTCAGATTTCTTGAGAGACAAATGATTTCTAGGTGAAGGGGTCTCTTTCGGACTCCGGGCCACACGCCAGACCTTGGAGACACGAGCAAAAGGCGAGAGACCGGCGCAGAACTGGCGCCAACGCCCTCTATCCACTGCCTGTAGTTCCTTCTGGACAAGTCGTGCTGCACGCCGCGCTGCTGAAATGTCTTGAAGCAGACCTGTTCGACGAGCTTTTCGTTCCTCCCTCCTCCTACACGCCCGGAGCTGTTCAACGTCAGGGTTGGTGCCCATATGACCCATCGGGACCTTTACAATTCGGGATGACGAGCAGAGGGGGGCACTGACCACATCAGTGAGTTCTTCAGCTGACATGTCCGGTTGTGCCCAACCCGTGCTGTACTCTCGGAAAGTGCTCCAATTGACTAGTCTGACTGACTAGTGTCTATTTTTGTGCATGACTGCTGACAATACCTGGAGCATGAAATATAAATGGGCAGATGGTCACTTCCTCTCCCATCTGCATCAGTTGACCACGATAAGATCCGGGATATGTCTCTGGAACAGAAGGAAACGTCCAAAACGTACGTCGAAAAATCTCTGCGCAAAAATGTCGGCGAGCCATCATTTGGCAGACATAAGTCCAGTTCATCAATGATGTCATGCCAAGTCTTCCCTCTCTGGTCTGTTCTAACACTGACCCACAGCGGATGATGTGCATTAATGTCCCCCACAACCAGAAAAGGCGGTTGCAGATCGGTGAAGGTATCTCTTATGTTGCGCTGTGAAACAGGAACTGACGAAGGGATATATAAACTCACAACTGTGAGTACGAGAATACCCAGACGAACTTTACAGCCAACATAGTCGACGGAGGGAATCTGCGGTCCTTTCAAAAGGGCAGCAGTTAGATCCGATCGTACACACAGTACAGTACGTGATAAGCCCGGTCGTCCGGACGTAAATATCTGGTACCCGCTGAGGCGGAACCCATCTTTACAATATGCTTCACTGATGGCAAGGATGGGATTTGGGTATTTCAGCAAAAACAGTTTGAAGTCCGGGAGCTTGATACGCAGGCTTCTTGCATTCCATTGCAATACAGTAGCACTTCTATACAATCTGTCCATGCTGAGATGTCAGCCGTCCTTCTGCAGCAAAAAGCTGCTGAACCTCAGGCAGTGACGCAGCACCTGGGAAAGTGGATACAATCGCTTTAAGCGCAGCTAAAACCAGCGAGAGAAATGCTGAGAGTGGAATCAACTCTCTCGATACGGCTATGGGGGTACGCTTCAGCCGACGGGACGCCACGGGCCTCGGAACGGCGCCCTTCCAGGATTTTCGTGCTACAGCCGCATAAGTCACTGTGGGAGGTCGCTGAGTGGCCGCTTCACTTATAACAGGTGGGTTGACTGGCGTTATCTTCCTACGAGTACTGCTGGAAGGAGCGCTGGTATTCCGGATGTCAAGTAGTCTAGCAGGTCTCTCGCTACCACCACATCGAAAAGGCCTATGCGACGTTGGCGCTGGACTAAGTTCAGGGAAATCGGGGTGCTGATGCTGGGTGGCACCAGGAGTGGATACATGATGGTCTCTCATAGACTGAACTGGGCGAAGCACAGACTCTTGGAAGCGCTGGATCGCAGCACGCTTACATGGGCAGGTAGAATGCGACACAACGTGAGGGACACCGCAGTTGGCGCACTTCGGTTGTCGCCGAGCCGTGCAGTCTTTCAAGTTGTGAGGACCGGCACACATTTTGCAGCGTTGAGGCCAGCGGCAGCTACGCGCAAGATGACCAAAGCATTGGCAGTGAAAACATTGCACTGTGCCGTCCACATACTCATGGACCTTTGTAGACGGAAAATCATAGATGAACCTCAGGAGGCAACTTCAAGTTCGAGCGAAACGTGAGAATGACACTTCTCAGAGGGACGTGGCGATCCGAGCCGTCATCAGTATGTCGTCGATGTAAACAAAACAGAAATGTAGTCTTCGGGTGACTTCGTCGACAAACCGTTGAAAGGACTGAGCAACATTGCGAAGGCCGAATGGCATCCGTTGGTATTCAAACATCTCGAGGGGTGTTGTTATGGCAGTCTTCGCAACGATGTCGGGGTGCATGGGGATCTGATGATACGCTTTTACAAGGTCGATCTTGGAAAATAGCGAGCAGTCGTGTAGTGATGAGGCGAAATCGTGTATATGAGGTATGGGATAACGATCCGGGATGGTGACGCGATTGAGCTCACGATAGTCCCCACAGGGCCTCCAGTCTCCCGCCTTCTTAGGCACCATGTGGAGAGGAGACGCCCATAAGCTGGAAGACGGGCGGACGATCCCAAGCTTCAACATGTGTTCAAACTCGGCTCGGGCAATCTTTAGCTTCTCCGGTGCCAGGCGTCTGGGCCGAGCGAAAACAGGAGGTCCTGTGGTTTCGATGTGGTGATAAATGCCATGCTGGACGGGGCGAAGATCATTAGATGGTGACGTGAGCTCTGGGAAGTCGGCTAAAACGCTTGCGTAATGGTAGTTGGAATCGGGCACCAGCACATTCAAGCGGTACGATGGCAAACGGGTGGCTATTCCCGGCACGCTGAGTGTAGTGGAGCCGTCTGTGAGGCGACGGTGACGCATCTCGACGAGGAGGTTGTAGTGGCGCAAGAAGTCCAGTCTTGGGTAGTAACTAAGTTACTTTTAACTTGTAACTGTAACTAGTTACTTTTGGGGGTAACTAGTTACAGTAACTAGTTACATTTCCAGAGAAGTAGCTTTTAACTGTAACTAGTTACTATTCCTGTGAATGTAACTGCAAAAATGTAACTAGTTACCTGAATAAATGTCGTTCCTTCTTTTTTCTTTACCCTAACTTCCCCTACTTCCCCCTAACAATGTCTTCCGTCCTTTTATCCGTAATCGGTATGTGCCTCGTGCCTTGGGCTCTTGACCAAGCAAGGAATTCCAGCTTTGCGAACAGAAATTAGTGACCCTCAATGGTCGGAGTGAGTCATATGTGAGTAATAGTGTCACTGCCCTAGCACGGGACCCTGCCTCCTGTGGATATGGACAAGGGAATGATTATGCACAAAGAGAAACTTTTCTGTCAGCTCTCTTTCGCTCCGACCTGTGCAATGGCTAATCCTTCTCCGGTTGCTGCTATCATAAGCTTCCGCGGCCGCTCTATGAAGCAAGCTTCGAGTTTTTATCATGGAAGGACGAAAATAATTTAATTGTAAAGTGCAAGCTATGGAATAAGACGTACTCGGCAAACAGGACGCCAACTTCAAACCTGGAAAAGCATCTTGAGGCGAGTTCCTTGTTCTTGTGTATGTCTCTCTCTCTCTCTCTACACGCTACGAAACGCGCGTGCGTGTCACCCTGCTCTTCTTTCTCACCTCGATGCGCCTGGTCGCATGCACATGTCGTATTTTTCCGTGTGGGATAACCGCGTATTAACCCATATTGCTTCTGGTTAAGTGCAAGACAATTTTTATCGCACTTCAGTAAATGTAAATAAATGTATGTTTTTAACAATTGTGTCACCCTCTCATGGTCATTTTTATAAAAAGTAACTGTAATGTAACTAAGTTACTTTCTCTTAGTAACTGTAACTGTAACTAGTTACTCGACCAAGAAAGTAACTATAACTGTAACTTAGTTACTATTTTTGGCAGATAAACTGTAACTGTAACTCAGTTACTTTTTAAAAGTAACTTACCCAAGACTGAAGAAGTCTGCGCCAATGATGGGGTGGAATACATCGGCGATGACCCAGCGAAAAACGCGGCGGAGCCCAAGGTCGAAAATTAGTGAACGCTCGCGTATAGGTGGCGATTGGGGTCTTGTTAGCGGCCTGAAGGGCGGAGCCGTCAAAATGACGATGGCGACGATCAGATGGTGATTTGGGGATTATGCTGACAGCGCGCTGGTGTTGACCAGGAATTGTGATTTGGAGGTGCGGTCCGAAATGAAAAACAGGCGACCTGGGGCTTGTCCAGCAATGGCGGTCGCCTCTAGTTGCCCGTGCCTGCGTTTCCCTGGAAAACGCAGGGCTCTTCGCACTTGGTTGTAGCTTTGCCAAAACGTGCGTGATACCAGCACAGTTGGAACTGGGGGCGGCGCCGGGATGGGAAGCGATAGCGTGGTGACGGGGAACGCGGGCGGCTAGGGTGGAACAGGCGGTGGCCGGTAGATGGAGGCCGCCGTGAGACAGCGGAGACTTGGGCTCTCCGAAATTCAATTTCGTCTTGAAGTTGGGAGGTAGAAACTGTAGGGGTGGGTTGACGAGGCTCTGAGGTGATGATTAGGCTCTAAACGAGAGAACGAAGGCGTTGGACTTCTTCTCGGAGCGCGCACACAGAGTATGGGTCTACTAGCGTAGGTGGAGGTGTGGGGCTGTGGGTATGAGTAGTTGGAATATGATTGACGAAGGAAGGAGTGGCTTCCATGATCCTGTCCACCAATTCGGACAGTTCTCGGAGCGGTACGGAGGCGGAGGCAGAGAGGATCATCCTTACGGTCTGGGGAAGCCGTTGCGGGAAAAGCTCCTTTAAAATCGATTCGTCCAAGGCGGATGATTCATCGCCGAGAAGCTGGTACATGCGACGTAAAAACTGCGTTGGAGTACGATCTCCCAATTCTTCTGTTGTCAGCAGCTGACGTAAGCGCTGTTGCTGTGACTCAGACAGCCGTTTTATAAGCTGCTCCTTAAGCTTGTCATAAGGGTTCGAAGATGGCGGGTTGATGACGATGTCTCGAATTTCCGCCATTACGGTTGGTGAGAGCGCATTAAGGACATGGTGGTATTTGGACTCTTGGCTGATTATGCGTCATTTGCCGAACTCGGCCTCTACCAGGACGAACCACAGTGTGGGGCCGTTATGCCAGAAAGTCGGGAGTTTGAGGTCGGCAACATTTACCTGGGGGGTTGGAAACGACGGTGGCTCGGTGGATGGCGGCGGGGTGTCCACCGTGTTGGGCGTAACTGAAGAAGGCGGCCGGTCTGGGTGTGGCATCGTTCGGGTCACCAATCTGTAGGAGCTATGCTATTAGTGACCGCACAGGAGACTAGTTGCGGGCAAAACCGAACATTTTACTGAACGAGAACCAAAAAGGGGTGAGCGCGAGCGGGTGAGTCACAGGTGATGCTCGTCGTTGTCGTCGGGCCGCTACACCCCTACTTGCGTGTAAACCGCCAAACCGCCTATCACACGGCTGTTGTAGAGGGAAAAAAATTACGAATGCAGTCGACCCACGTGGAACAATCGCTAATGAAGTCGGCCCAGGTGTGACGGCACCATCGCTTGGTGTGGTTGCCGGTGTGCATGTCGCTGCATGCATGTAAAGTGCCCACGCGCCATCTGAAAAAAAAATGCGAACGAAGTCGGCCCAGGCGGAAAAATCGCCAAAGAAGTCGGCCCAGGGTGAAAAATGCACAACGATACCTCAGCCCTTCGGCCCCTTGGTAAGCACCCGGACCGCCCCTCACTGCGCCATCCATCGCGCGCTGGAAAAAAATTCGAGAGAGAAGTCGGCCCAGGTTGAAAAATGCGCGACAGTAAACGAATGCACTGCCCTCCGCCAACGTGCCGACCACCGATCACTTCATAAGAATCTGATTAATTAAATTTGTGCTATATTGGAATATGCAACTTAGATTCCCTATTGTGTTTGAAGTTACATACATCTATCAGAACTTTGTAATTACAACACACACACACACACACACATACATTGGATGGTAATGGGGTGGGCGATTCACCGCCGCTGAGGCGGTACACTGCCCTATTTCGCGTTGGGGGAGGATGAAGGGATGATGATGGGGCTTTCAAAGAGCCGTCGCCAGACCGGTGGAGCACAAGTACTCCGCCAGAAGACGAAGGCCCTGCGTCTGGTGGGCAGCGTTCGACCACGGACCGAGGATCTTCGCTAGGTTGAACGGCCGCTTGTCGATGCGTTGCATAGAGAGTTCCATTAGGGCACGCTCGTGGTGGTATTGCACGCAAGCCAGGATGACGTGGCTGAGGTCGCCGTGCACTCCACAAGTGGGGCAGAGGGAAGACGAGGTGGAGCCGAGACGGTGTTGAAAGGCAGGTGTAAAGGCAACGTTGAGCCTCATGCGGTGGAAGAGAGCAGTTAATGGGCGCGGTAGTCGCGGAGGAAGGACGAGAGAAAGCGTGGGGTCTACATCAGAGAGAAGGGAGTGAGCTATGTCGTGTTCCCACTGAGCCTGCATCTTGGGACCGGTGAGAGTCAAGAGGAGGTGTTTTCGGTCGCCCGACGACATCATTATCGGGGAAAAAGCTGCGTGCTGATGGGCGTTCAATGCGGCTCTGTCTGCTTCTTCGTTGCCGCTGATACCGACATGTCCGGGGATCCACTGCAATATTACAGTGTGCCCTACAATGGTCGCCTTCTTATAGGCTTGCAGGATGTCAAAGACAACAGGACCGAGGAGTCCACGTATCCCCAAGTTGGCCACACACTGGAGCGCGGGTCTTGAGTCTGTAAAGACGACCCAGGACTGAGCTGGACTGGCTGATATTTTTTGCATAGCAAATAGAATGGCGTAAAGCTCGGCACACGTAGACGATGTTCTGTGAGAAAGACGGTGACCACAGGAGCCTGACTGCGATGGAACGACAAATACCGAGGACGATCCACCCCGAGTAGATGACCCGTCAGTGAAAACTGACGTTGACGCCGTGTAGTTGTCGTTCATCATGCCCAGGGTAAGCTGCTTGGCGACACACGGGGCTGTATCCCTTTTCCTTCCATGCAGGCCAGGAACAGTTAGGCGGATGACTGGGCTTGACAGAGACCATGGAGGGGCACTGGGAGCCACTGTCTTCACTACGAAACGCGGGACGCTAGGCTTCAGCTGAGTCATCACCGAGCGGACCTTGCAGTGCTTGCGCCTCAAGATCTTCGAAACGAGCGGGTGCCGCCGATGATGGGATAAAAGGCGGAGAAAAAGTCGGCAGGTCTCACCGTAGCGAAGAACCTCCAGCGGGGTGTCCCTCGCTTCGGCAATAACTGCTCGGGTCTTTGCTGCTCGGGGGACGCCGGGGCACACACGGAGGCTTCACGCCAGGAGGCACTGCAGCTTATGATCAGAAGATGTCGGCAGGCCATTAAGCACCGGCAAACTATACGCGAGGGACCCTCGAACCAAAGCCCTGTGGACGGCCAACAGAGAGCTCGAGTCACTGCCCCATCTCATGCCTGCCAAGCGACGGATCACTGCAATCCAACGGTGGATCTTGATCTCCAAGCTTGCAATATGCCTCCGCCAAGAGAGCCTAGCATCAACAGTGAGACCGAGGGACCTATGGTGAGACACGTGCTTCAACGGTATGCCTGCAACGGAAAGCTGGAAGGGCCTCATGTTCCGCCTTGTAAAAGGAATTACTACTGTCTTTTCCGTCGATATGAATAAGCCCGCCAGGGACAGGTACTGCTGGATAGCATCGAGAGCGAGTTGGAGGCGTCGCTGCAGGGCAGGACGGGATTTACCGGTGGTCCAGATACAAATGTCATCAGCATAGATGGAGATAGCCACTTTCCTACCGACGCAACCTCGAAGGCCAGCCATAACAATGTTGAATAAGATGGGGCTCAGAACACTCCCCTGGGGCACCCCATGGGTCAACTTGACAAAGTCTGTATCCCCCTGGCTTGTGCGGACGAACAGTTCCCGTCCATGAAGGAAATCAGTAAGCCATGAGAGAGCTCTGAAAGGCAGGGCGGCATCAACAAGGCCATGGAGGACAGAAGCGTGGCTGACAGTATCGTACGCCCGCCTAACATCGAGAAAGGCAGCCAGCACAGTCTTCTTGCGCACCTTTGCGTCTTCCACAGAAGTGATTAAATCGAGTACCGAGTCTATTGCTGCTCTGTG